>NC_045978.1:41705807-41732726 GCF_010909765.2 Amblyraja radiata | reverse complement strand
TTTGTTTCCAGGTAAGTATCCTTTGTGAAAATATGGGATGTTAATGTGTGCAATGTCAGGAGATGTGTCCTTTCAGGTATTACATGAATAATGCACAGTGTGTTATTCTACTGGTGAAGTAGATTGTGTTTAAATCAGTTGAATTTGACAACAAATAGCTTTATGTCAGTACATTCTGAAATCTAGCGGAGGGCAGTAGAAGCTGCTAAGTGAAACTTATGAATTGGCAGTTATTGAAAATTCACACTTCATCATAAACTGAGAGTAGAAAATCAATGGTTATATTTTTAACTTTATTATTCAGGGCTTAATACGTTATTTAAAGGTTGCTTTTATTTCATTTATAACTTAATTATTTTATAAATGTGGTGCCAAGTTCATTTTTAATCTAACCTGCATTAAAAGCCATGAAATGGAAGAATCAGCACATTAAAAAAAATGTTTTTAGTTTTTTCAAGAATTTTAATTTTCACAAGAATAAAATCAAGAATCTTAATTTTCACAAGAATAAAATTTATGCATTACATTGTGTATTGGGTGACATAATGCACCCTCCAACTGCATTCAGAATCACAAACATTGTGATGAATATGGAATAGAAATCAATATTCAATATTCTTCCCAGCTGTTATAAGGCAATTGAAACATCCTCTTCCCAGCTAGAGTGCGATCTTGACCTAACATCGATCTCATTGGAGACTTTTGAAACATCTTGAATCAGACTTTATCTAGCACTAAATTATATACCCTTTTACCTGTATCTGTACGCTGTGGACGGCTTGAGTGTAATCACGCATAGTATTTTCGCTGACTGGATAGCATGCACCAAAAAATATTTTCACTGTACCTCGGTACACGTAACAATAATAAACTAAACTAAATTTAAAATTTGATTAATATGATCTCAAGCAAATATTGAAAACTGCCTTTTCCTCCCATGGGTTCATGAAATATAGTGGGATGTTCTTCTTCAAAAATAATACTGTTGTCTGCCAGTTGCCCCATCTCCCCCATCTCCCCCAACTCCCCCGATTTGGCTTGAAGTTGAAAGGCGCTGCTTGCTGCAAATGGTGGCTTGAAGTTGAAAGGCACTGCTTGCTACAAATGGTGGCTTGAAGTTGAAAGGAAATGCTTGCTGCAAATGGTGGCTTGGGTGACTTGGCTTGAAGTTGAAAGGCACTGCTTGCTGCAAATGGTGGCTTGAAGTTGAAAGGCACTGCTTGCTGCAAATGGTGGCTTGGGTGACTTGGCTTGAAGTTGAAAGGCACTGCTTGCTGCAAATGGTGGCTTGAAGTTGAAAGGCACTGCTTGCTGCAAATGGTGGCTTGAAGTTGAAAGGCACTGCTTGCTGCAAATGGTGGCTTGGGTTACTTGGCTTGAAGTTGAAAGGCACTGCTTGCTGCAAATGGTGACTTGAAGTTGAAAGGTGAAAATTCTTAGTGAGAATTTTAGTGTTTTGGTATGCCCATCAAACGTTTCAGGTTAAATGGGACAATGTTGTATCTGCTCCATTCTGTGTTAGTAACGGAGTGCGGCAAGGAGGAATTTTGTCTCCTATTTTATTTAATGTTTATATGGACGAATTGTCAAATCAGTTAAATAGGCTAAAAACTGTCTGTCTTGTGGGCAACACTATTGTTAATCGTCTTATGTATGCAGGCGACCTGGTCCTGCTCTGTCCATATAGTGCTGGGCTGCAGCAGATGCTGAAGGTGTGCTCTCAGTATGGCCTTGATTATGACATAAAGTATAACGCTAAGAACAGCCGCATAATGATTGTTAGAAGCGCTGAGGACAGGGAATCAACTTTTCCGACCTTTTATTTGTCAGACAGTCCTCTTGCTGTGTGTGAGGAAATTAAATACCTAGGTCATGTCATATCTGATGACTGGAAGGATGACAAAGACCTCTACCGACAGCGCTGTAAAATTTATCTTCAAGCCAACATGCTTATAAGGAAGTTTTCTATGTGCTCTGACTCTGTGAAGTGTTCCCTATTCAGAACCTACATCACACCGTTATATACTGCTCAATTGTGGTCTAATTATAAGAAAAAGAGTATGCAGAGGCTTAAGGTAGCATACAATGATGCAATGAGGTTGCTACTTCAAGTCCCTAGGTAGCATAGTGCCAGTCAATTGTTTGTGTCTAGTGCTTGTGTCTTGTGCCAACCTGTGAGGCACTCTTAAGACAGCTGAAGTTTAGTTTTATGTGTCGCCTGGACACGTCAGAGAAGCACATAATTGAAGCCCTAGTCAGCCCTCTGAAAAGCTGCTATAGATTCACTTCTAGGCTAAGGCGGCATTGGTGCAATAGCTTGTATATTTTTTAGGCTAATATGCAATTTTTTTTAATGTATTTTTGTAATTCTTTGTACTGATTGATGTGTTATATGGACCTGTGTCTGAAATAAAGCTTTAATAAATAATAATAATAATAATAATAAAGGCACTGCTTGCTGCAAATGGTGGCTTGGGTGACTTGGCTTGAAGTTGAAAGGCACTGCTTGCTGCAAATGGTGGTTTGAAGTCGAAAGGCACTGCTTGCTGCAAATGGTGGCTTGAAGTTGAAAGGCACTGCTTGCTGCAAATGGTGGCTTGAAGTCGAAAGGCACTGCTGGCTGCAAATGGTGGCTTGAAGTCGAAAGGCACTGCTTGCTGCAAATGGTGGCTTGAAGTCGAAAGGCATTGTGATTTCAGCAGCTTCTCCATCCCAAGTCGGACTGTTTGACTTCTAAAATAAGTTGCTTAAATTGTTGTGAGATAAATGAAACTTACTACTCGTAATTAACTTAACTTTATTTAAGCTTTAAGCAACTTATTTCTTTAATACATAAACTCAGAAACGTCTGGCAAACATGGCTGATTCCACAGGCTTTTCCCGGCCGAAATACTTTGCACATGCGCACACTCCGGAAATGTCCTGCATGTGCGCACACTCTAGAAGAGCTCCACACATGCGCACATGCGCCCACTTCATTGGACATTGCAAATTGCCCCTAATGTGTGGGTGAGTGGGGAGAGAAAATGAGAATGTGGAGAGAGTTAATGAGAATGTGGGAGAAGCAAAATGGGATTAATGTAGCTTAGTGTGAATTGTAGTTGAAGGTTAATATAGACGGTGGCAAAGGGCCTATTTCAGTGTTGTATCTCTATGACACATGTGAAGTCAAGAAGGATTGGAAATGTTTCTAAATAGATGCCTTTCATTGTTAGTGGCACATTGAACAACACACCGGTTTGAAAATGTAGGCCTTCTCACTTTTAAGAAAAGAAAATCCTCAAACTCTACCAATTGATGTGCTGCAAGCGTTGGGGAGGTAGAAGGAATTGGACACATTAACCAATATATGACCAGCACAAGAGAGCTGGTGTCAATTCGTCAGAAATGACCTGTCAACTAATTTTCAGTCAGTACAAAAATGTTTTTTAAAAATAGCCTTTCCAAAAATCAATTTGGAAAGATAATTATGCACTGAGTTTAAAGTGTATGCTTTATAATATGGAACACTAATTAATTCAGTAAATAATTGAGCCATCTCAGACACTGAACTTCAAAATGTATGGATCCATATTTTACAGTATTTCCAAGGATTTAATGCATTGTTAAAGTTAAAATATAAGTTATGTAATTAGCATTTAGTGAGAAAGCAAATAATGCATAGGAAGATACAATATTTATTTGTTTCCAGGTAAGTATTCTTTGTAAAAATATGGGATGTTAATGTGTGCAATGTCAGGAGATGTGTCCTTTCAGATATTACATGAATAATGCACAGTGTGTTATTCTACTGGTGAAGTAGATTGTGTTTAAATCAGTTGAATTTGACAACAAATAGCTTTATGTCAGTACATTCTGAAATCTAGCGGAGGGCAGTAGAAGCTGCTAAGTGAAACTTATGAATTGGCAGTTTTTGAAAATTCACATTTCATCATAAACTGAGAGTAGAAAATCAATGGTTATATTTTTAACTTTATTATTCAGGGCTTAATACGTTATTTAAAGGTTGCTTTTATTTCATTTACAACTTAATTATTTTATAAATGTGGTGCCGAGTTCATTTTTAATCTAACCTGCAATAAAAGCCACGAAATGGAAAAATCAGCACATTAAAAAAAATGTTTTTAGAATAAACAACTCTACTGATTTAATTTTCACAAGAATATAATTTATGCAATACTTGTGTATTGGGTGACATAATGCACCCTCCAACTCTGCATTCAGAATCACAAACATTGTGATGAATATGGAATAGAATTCAATATTCAATATTCTTCCCAGCTGTTATCAGGCAATTGAACCATCCTCTTCCCAGCTAGAGTGCGATCTTGACCTAACGTTGATCTCATTGGAGACTTTTGAAACATCTTGAATCAGACTTTAGCTAGCACTAAATTATATACCCTTTTTCCTGTATCTGTACGCTGTGGACGGCTTGAGTGTAATCACGCATAGTATTTTCGCTGACTGGATAGCATGCACCAAAAAATATTTTCACTGTACCTCGGTACACGTAACAATAATAAACTAAACTAAATTTAAAATTTGATTAATATGATCTCAAGCAAATATTGAAAACTGCCTTTTTCTCCCATGGGTTCATGAAATATAGTGGGATGTTCTTCTTCAAAAATAATACTGTTGTCTGCCAGTTGGCCAATCACGCGTTTTGCTTCAGGCTAGCACACATCCTAGCTGATGCCTGTTTTACTGGAGATTCCGATGAAGGTTCTTTCTAGTTCTGTGTCCTGGAAACTTGCAGCAGGGTAATTGAATTTAGTGAGAAAAGCATTAAGAAGTCTGAAAAATGTTCAGCTAAGTGGATAGGTGGAAGAAAGTCTTGAAAGCAAAGTCGCTGCTGAGATGCTGCAGTCAAACTTTGTGATCAACTGGAGCGGAAAGGTAAGATCTAAAGTCTGAATTTATGAAAATTAATCTGTATGTACATCTCCCCCATCTCCCCCATCTCCCCGGATAGGACGCCATTCCCGGAGATGGAGACATTCCCGGATAGGAAGCCATTCCCGGAGGTGGAGACATTCCCGGATAGGAAGCCATTCCCGGAGATGGAGACATTCCCGGAGATGGCGACATTCCCAGATAGGAAGCCATTCCCGGAGATGGAGACATTCCCGGATGTGGACATACCCGGATATGGTGAAATACACAGAAAATAGGTGCAGGAGTAGGCCATTCGGCCCTTCGAGCCTGCACCGCCATTCAATATGATCATGGCTGATCATTCAACTCAGTATCCTGTACCTGCCTTCTCTCCATACCCCCTGATCCCTTTAGCCACAAGGGCCACATCTAACTCCCTCTTAAATATAGCCAATGAACTGGCATCAACTACCTTCTGTGGCAGAGAATTCCAGAGATTCACCACTCTCTGTGTGAAAAAAGTTTTCCTCATCTCGGTCCTAAAATATTTCCCCCTTATCTTTAAACTGTGACCCCTTGTTCTGGACTTACCCAACATCGGGAACAATCTTCCTGCATCTAGCCTGTCCAACCCCTTAAGAATTTTGTTCGTTTCTATAGGATCCCCCCTTAATCTATTAAATTCTAGCGAGTACAAACCGAGTCTATCCAGTCTTTCTTCATATGAAAGTCCTGACATCCCAGGAATCATTCTGGTGAACCTTCTCTGTACTCCCTCTATGGCAAGAATGTCTTTCCTCAGATTAGGAGACCAAAACTGTACACAATACTCCAGGTGTGGTCTCACCAAGACCCTGTACAACTGCAGTAGAACCTCCCTGCTCCTATACTCGAATCCATTTGCTATGAATGCTAACATACCATTCGCCTTCTTCACTGCCTGCTGCACCTGCATGCCTACTTTTAATGACTGGTGTACCATGACACCCAGGTCTCGTTGCATCTCCCCCTTTCCTAATCGGCCACCATTCAGATAATAATCTACTTTCCTGTTTTTGCCACCAAAGTGGATAACCTCACATTTATCCATATATACTGCATCTGCCATGCATTTGCCCACTCACCCACCAAGTCACCTTGCAGCCTCCTAGCATCCTCCTCACAGCTAACACTGCCCCCCAGCTTCATGTCGTCCACAAACTTGGAGATGTTGCATTCAATTCCCTCGTCCAAATCATTAATATATATCGTAAATAGCTGGGGTCCCAGAACTGAGCCTTGCGGTACCCCACTAGTCACTGCCTGCCATTGTGAAAAGGACCCGTTTACTCCTACTCTTTGCTTCCTGTGTGCCAACCAGTTCTCTATCCACATCAATACTGAACCCCCAATACCGTGTGCTTTAAGTTTGTATACTAATCTCTTATGTGGGACCTTGTCGAAAGCCTTCTGAAAGTCCAGATATAACACATCCACCGGTTCTCCCTTATCCACTCTACTAGTTACATCGTCGAAAAATTCTATAAGATTCGTCAGACATGATTTACCCTTCATAAATCCATGCTGACTTTGTCCAATAATTTCACCACTTTCCAAATGTGCTGCTATCCCATCTTTAATAACTGATTCTAGCAGTTTCCCCACTACCGACATTAGACTAACTGGTCTGTAATTCCCCGTTTTCTCTCTCCCTCCCTTTTTAAAAAGTAGTGTTACATTAGCTACCCTCTAATCCTCAGGAACTACTCCAGAATCTAAAGAGTTTTGAAAAATTATCACTAATGCATCCACTATTTCTGGGGCTCCTTCCTTAAGTACTCTGGGATGCAGCCTATCTGGCCCTGGGGATTTATCGGCCTTTAATCCATTCAATTTACCTAACACCACTTCCCGGCTAACCTAGATTTCACTCGGTTCCTCCATCTCATTTGACCCCCGGCCCACAGCTATTTCCGGCAGATTTATTATGTCTTCCTTAGTGAAGACAGAACCAAAGTAGTTATGCAATTGGTCTGCCATGTCCTTGTTCCCCATGATCAATTCACCCGTTTCTGACTGCAAGGGACCTACATTTGTTTTAACTAATCTTTTTCTCTTCACATATCTATAAAAGCTTTTGCAGTCAGTTTTTAAGTTCCCTGCCAGTTTTCTTTCATAATCTATTTTCCCTTTCCTAATTAAGCCCTTTGTCCTCCTCTGCTGGTCTTTGAATTTCTCCCAGTCCTTTGGTAGGCTGCTTTTTCTGGCTAATTTGTACGCTTCATCTTTTGTTTTGATACTATCCCTGATTTCCCTTGTTATCCACGGATGCATATCCGGATATGATGTCATCCCCGGATATGATGAAATTCCCGCATATGATGACATTCCATGATATGATGACATTCCAGGATATGATCCCATTCCCGGAGATGGCGAGATTCCCGGATATGTGGACATACCTGGATATGGCGACATACCAATATATGGCGACATTCCCGGATATGGCGACATTTCCGGATATGACGACATTCCCTAATATGACGACATACCCAGATAGGACGACATTCCCAGATATGACGACATTCCCGGATATGACGACATACCAGGATTTGACAACATTCCCGGATATGATGACATTTCTGGATATGTCTGGTACCTCTAGGGGCGCTGCACTGGCAGCAGCCTCTGCCTACAGTCTGTTATTTCTATCTTTTTTTAGTTAGTCTAAAGTTATTTCTATCTTTATTATTTTTAGTTAGTCTAAAGTCTTGTGTTGGGGGAAACTTTAACTTTTCTATGTGGGGGAGGGGGGCAGGGTAAGAGGGAAACCGTTTCCCAGTCTCTTCCTGGCGGGGACGCGACTATTTCTCCGTGTCGCGTCCTCGCCCCCCACCTCGCGGCCCGGCTGGATCGGAGCGGCCATTCCTGTCGGGGACCGGGAACCGGACCAGAGCTGCTACAGCGGCAGCGCAGCGCTGGAGTCACCGCGGAGCGGGCGATGCCTACCTGGGTCGCCGTTTGGAGCTCCGGAGCGTTGGGGCGCTGCTCCAACATCGTGGAGCTCTGGAGCGGAGAGCTTCCAACACGGGCGGCGCTGAACAACATCGTGGAGTCCTGGGGCAGCAGTCTCCACCCGGCGCGGCCTGCGGACTTTGGGAGCCACCCACTCCCATAGGAGGGGGCAGACTCTGGTGTCCACGCCACTGAGGACTTCCCGCAGCCCCGACGTCGGACTTACAACACCCCGGCGAGCGGTCCTGAACATCGGGCCGCCCGTAGCTGCAAATGCGGAGGGCATGGGGAGGGCCTGACCACGAGGAACAATGGCGGAAGAGACTGACTTTGGTGCCTTCCCACACAGTGGGAAACTCTGATTCCGCTGTGTGGGGATGTTTTGTGTCAAACTCTATAGTGTGTTGTGTCCCTTATTTCTATTGTATGGCTGTATGGGAATTTCATTTCACCGCGTCTCGCGTCTCGCGTCTCGCGTCTCGCGTCTCGCGTCTCGCGTCTCGCGTCTCGTCCAGAGATGGCGACATTCCCGGTTATGTGGACTGTGGTGTATGCCCCTTTAAGAGATATCATACACCTATTGTAATACCGGTAGCCACCAAAGGGGGCTTGCTTAGTATAAAAGCCCTGGTGGTAGTGTGAACACTCGCTCTTCCTTTCCCCCTCTGAAACCTTGATTAAAGGCACGTTGGTTTTATCTGATGGTTTCTCGATGGTTATTTAAGTATCTGACTCCAGTACTTAACAGTGGCGACGAGATTAAAGAACCCTGATGTCTTACCGACCTCGGCATCCTGAAAGTTCGAGTGGAGAACGCTCCCCGCACCCTCCCTAGGCAAAGAAGCTTGGTAGAGGCGGGTGTGTGGTTGAGGCTGGACTGGAGCTCCAAAGTTGTGAGTGTTGGGGCAAAGTGCAGTCAAGGGGGAGAAGTGACCTCGGAGAGCGGGCCCCAGGAACGCATTGGTAGTTGGGGTGAATACCGTCGGTAGTGCATAGTGTGCATAGTGTGCCGGTGGGGGTTTTCCAGTTTCAGCAGTTAAAGAGGCCTGTATACCCGATGGAGGCTGAAGAGACTGGTTGGAAACGGACCTAGAGGGTCCAGGAAAAAGAAACGCTGCGAGAGAAGGGCGCAGACAGGGCGGGAACCGCCATTTTTGGCACGCCTAAAAACGGAAGAGAAGGGTGCCATTTTACAAGTTTTACAAATTTTATTGAAGCTAATTGATGTGCAACATGGCAATAAAAGGAAAATTTGGAATCTTCGAGAGCAACTTAGAGACTTGGGACACATATTTGGAAAGATTTGATGTTTTCTGTACTGTTAATGATATAGCAGATGATAAGAAAGCTGTGAATTTATTGAATTATATAGGTGCTAAGACTTATGGATTAGCAAAGGGGTTGTTACATCCTACAAAAGCTGCAAATGCAACATTTAAACAGATATCTGATAAATTAAAGGAACACTTGAATCCAGCACCATTGTTCTTATCTGAGCGTTTTGCATTTTATAAAAGGGACCAGCAGTTAGAAGAAACTGTGGCACAATTTCTGGCAGAGCTAAGAACATTAGCTGTATTTTGTAAATTTGATAATTTTTTAAATCAAGCATTACGGGATAGATTTATTTGTGGATTGAAAAGTGAGACTCTATTACAAAAACTGTTAGCTGAGGGTGATATAGATTTGTCCAAAGCATTTACAATGGCTATGTCATTTGAGAAAGCCCAAGAGGGCGCGGCGGCCATACAACAGAAGAGTCCAGAGTTTGAAACCCATAAATTATTACCAAAGGCTGAGAGATGTGTCCGGTGTGGAAAAACCACTCACCATCAGAAAGATTGCTGGTTTAAAGATAAAATATGTAATGGATGTGGAAAAGTGGGTCACATTGTACGGGCTTGTAGGTCAAAGAAGCCTGGTAGAAGTGAACACTATAGAGCAAGGACATTGGGGGCTGAGACCAAGTTAGTCCATGAAGTTAGGGAAAGTAGTGTAAGCAGCAGTTGTAGTGACTCAGACTTAGAAGCAAGAGAAGTAAGTTGCTTAAAGATTAAAGCAGTGCAGAATTCGACAGAACTGGATACAATGTGGGTAATGTTGACCATTTCAGGAGTTTCATTGAAACTAGAATTGGATACTGGTTCAGCGTTAACGGTGATAAATGAGAAGGATTATTATAGGTATTTTTCACAAGAACGGTTGCAGAAGACTAATATTGCTTTAAAAACTTATACGGGTCAAAAGGTTAGGCCAAAAGGAAGGATTGAGGTATCAGCCAAGTACAATGGTATGACAGTGAGGAATCTGTTTATATACGTGCTGAGGGAAGGCGGACGGCCATTACTGGGTAGAGAGTGGGCTAGGAGACTGAAATTTGATTGGTCAACTATTCACTCATTAAAGCACAGGGAGCTGGGGTTAACAGGGCCCTTGCAAAGTAAATTGGTTGAAGTAAAGCATAGGGAGCGGGGGTTAATAGGACCCTCAAAAAGTAAATTGGCTGAAGTGTTGGCAACAGCTCCAGAGGTGTTTCAATCAGGACTTGGCAAGTTGGTTGGTATTCAAGCTACTATATCAATTACTGAAGGGGCTGCCCCCAAGTTTTTTAAACCTCGACCAGTACCTTTTGCAATTAGACCAGCAGTGGAAGCTGAATTAGATAACTTAGAGCAACAAGGAGTGCTCTCAAGGATAGATTGGAGTGAATGGGCTACACCTATTGTGCCGGTTATGAAAAAGGCTTTGCCGGATGGCCCGGGATTAGCACAGAAAGTACGTATTTGTGGTGATTTTAAAGTTACAGTGAATCCAGTGTTAAAAGTAGTACAATATCCATTGCCAAAGATTGATGAGATTTTTGCCTCATTGGCAGGAGGGCAACATTTTTCTAAAATAGATCTGGCACAAGCATATTTGCAGATGGAGGTAGAGGAAGATTCCAGACATTACCTGACGATTAATACGCATAAAGGCTTGTATAGGTATAATAGGTTGGTTTTTGGGGTAGCTTCGGCGCCGGCTATGTGGCAGAGAGCCATGGAGCAGGTGCTGCAAGGTATTCCAGGTACCCAATGTTACTTGGATGATATTTTGATCACAGGTAGGACGGTGGAAGAACACCTCTCCAATTTGGAACGGGTGTTGGGCAGGTTAAAACGTTATGGCCTTAGGGCTAACAAGGCCAAGTGTGACTTCTTCAAGGAACAACTGGCGTATTGTGGACATTTGATTGATAGACATGGGTTGCATAAATCACCAGACCAAATTGCTGCGGTGGTAAATGCGCCAGCTCCGGTGAATGTGTCACAGTTACGCTCATTTCTGGGACTGATAAATTACTATCATAAATTTTTGCCAAACTTATCTGCTATCCTGTATCCATTAAATGGATTGTTAAAATCAGGGGTGAAATGGAATTGGTCGTTGGAATGTGTGAAGGCATTTGCTGATAGTAAGGCCTTGATTACATCAAGGAAGGTGCTTGCACATTTTGATCCAGCAATACCAATTAAGCTGGCTTGTGATGCATCTCCTTATGGTATAGGTGCAGTGCTTTCACATCAGTTTCCAGGGGGTCATGAACGACCAATTGCATTTGCATCAAGGTCATTGTCCACGGCTGAAAAAATTGATAGGGAGGCTCTTAGCCTTGTATGGGGTGTTAAAAAATTTAATCATTACTTATATGGACAGAAATTTACATTGATTACGGATCATCAGCCGTTGGTTTCGATATTTAATCCAAAAAAGGGGGTGCCCTTGATGACGGCACAGCGCTTGCAGAGATGGGCCTTGTTTTTGGGTGCACATCGTTATGACATCCAGTATAGAGGCACAAAGTTTAGGTATGTTGCAAAGCCTACCTGAAGCGTCGTTGAAGATCTGCTGCTGCCCGTGTGCGCGATTTTGGCGCCGTTTAGAGGGGGCGGGTTTAAAACGCGATTTTCTCTAAGCTGTTCCAATCGAAAATGTTCAGCCTAGTTAATTATTAACGAAAAATCGCTGGAAGACCCCGTCGCAAAAGCTATTATTAGTTTTAAAGGCCTTGAATAATAGTTATAGTAGTTTAAAAATCAATCTTTAAACCCGCGACAGCCAGCAACCGCAGGGTCTCATAAAGAAAACCACAGAAGTTAGGTTGTATATTTTTACATTAAAAAGGGCTTTTAAAGAACCCTTTATACAAAGTTTAATATTGCGAGCAGCTCAATTTGGCCCCATTATATCGCGCAGTATTTTTCTCGGCATTTGAGGCACAAATCTACCGCAATGTGAACGTTCTAAACCAGCGCGTTCCACAGGGACCCACTGGAAAGCTGATTTAAAATGGACTTTAATTTGCAGCAATTGAACACTAAATTCCTTCCATTTGGCCTATAAATTAATGTAAATTAGATTTAAAAATCATGTTTTATTGTGAATTATTTGTGAATATTATTTGGACATTTAGGCTATTTAAAAAGTTAATCATTTATTAAGAAATGGATAGATGTTTAGATCTAGTAATTGAAGCCTGAAATTAGCTACAATTAGGTAACTAACTAATTATATGCTTTAATTTCAGGTCATCCAAGTAAGATTATTTTATATTTGTTTCAGAATGCTTCAATCTATGATAACTGAAAATTTCATTCAGTTCTCTTAATTTTTAAGAAAGTTATGAGCTTTTGACTGTTCACGATCACAGCTTTTTTGTTATGTCCATAGAAAATCAATAGGGAACAAGATGCTCATTTCCCAGTATGAAAATGGCCATAACATTTTAAATACTTGAGATATGAAAGTGAATTAGGTGTCAAATTAAACTTATTTTTATGCTTTATCTGATGGGATAAATTACAGACTTGATTTTTTAAATCTCAAAATTTTGTAACATTGCTACAAAGTTGCATGGGAATGCAGATAGTTTGTCAAGATTGCCATTACCGATTGTAAGTGATGTACCAATGACTGATGTGGCAAAATTGTTTCATATGTCCATTTGTGAAGTGTTGCCAGTGGATAACAAACGTATAGAGCGTGAGACAAGGAATGATAGGACTCTTTCAGGGGTATATGATGTAACAGTACGAGGGTGGCCAGCGGAAGGAGATTCTCGTTTTCCTCAATATTCAGCAAGAAGAGAACAATTGTCTACGTGCAGGGGTACCGTGATGTGTGGTTCTAGAGTGGTGATCCCCCAAAAGTTACAGAAACAAATCTTGGAGGAACTACACGTTGGTCATCTAGGATGCACTAAGATGAAAAGTCTGGCTCGTGCATATGTATGGTGGCCAGGTATTGATGGCCAGATTGAGGAATTGGCCAAAAATTGTTCTGGCTGTCGGCTTGAGCAGAAGACACCTCCATTGGCCCCTATCCATCCATGGGAATGGCCGTCTGGTCCATGGAAACGGGTTCATATTGATTATGCAGGACCCTTTCAAGAGTCTATGTTCCTGGTGGTAGTAGATGCGCATTCGAAATGGCCAGAGGTTATAAAGATGTCCTCGACTACGTCTCAGAAGACGATTGCGACGTTACGAACAATTTTTGCAAGGTATGGTTTGCCTGAACAAATATGTTCGGATAACGGGCCTCAATTTGTATCTGAAGACTTGAAGAAGTTTCTGAAGACTAATGGCATTAAACATTGTACGTCGGCACCTTATCATCCAGCAACAAATGGACTGGCGGAGCGTTTTGTACAGACCTTTAAGAAGGCGCTTAAAGCAATGAAACATGAGGATCTGCCTATGCAACATAAATTGGACAATTTTTTGTTCAACTATAGAAATGCGGTTCATGCTGTAACAGGTCAATCACCTGCGATGGTGTTTTTCAACAGACAGTTGGGTTCCAAATTGGACTTAGTTCGTCCTGATCTTAGAAGACAAGTGGAACAGAAAGTGTTCCATTGTGCACCTCAACGTCTTACCAGGAGTTTCCAGGTTGGTGAAGCTGTACTTGCCCGCGATTATAGAAACCAGAAATGGCAGCCGGGAGTTGTTGCGGAGGCACAAGGACCTCTAATGTATGCAGTCAACACGGCCGATGGCCAGCTTCGCCGGCATGTGGATCAAATCGTACAGTCTACTATTGCTCCTCATCTGGAACCTCGGTTAAGTGCTTCGGATCAGCCAGTATCAATGGGGGGCCAATGGTTGAATAAGGAATTGGAACCTATTGTGCCTATGTCTTGTTATCCTGTTCTAGCTGCCAAAGAAGCACTTATGCCTTCGTTGGATATTTCACCAGCTAAAGTAGCAGTACAGGTTCCTGACCAGGTGGTTGCAATACCAAAACAGGTGTTCCCTAGCTCGGAAGTGCGGTGTTCGCCTGTAGAATCTGGATTAAGACGCTCAACCAGAATATCAAGGCCGCCACAGAGGTTGATTGATGAACTTTGACATTGAATACGGGACTGACTAAGTGATGTTTCCTGTGTGTGTTTGGGTTTTTTTTTTCCCTCACGTATTGGTGATGGTGTTATTATATTGTGCTTGCAAAATATAAGGTGAAGGTGATAATGTAATTTTGTCATCTATTATATGATCTGTTGTAGATATGGTGTACTTTTCCCCTTAGTTTTTGTGTAAAACTAAGGGTTTTAAAGGGGGAGGATTGTGGTGTATGCCCCTTTAAGAGATATCATACACCTATTGTAATACCGGTAGCCACCAAAGGGGGCTTACTTAGTATAAAAGCCCTGGTGGTAGTGTGAACACTCGCTCTTCCTTTCCCCCTCTGAAACCATGATTAAAGGCACGTTGGTTTTACCTGATGGTTTCTCGATGGTTATTTAAGTATCTGACTCCAGTACTTAACATGGACATTCCCGGATAAGGCGACATTCCCGGTTATGTGGAAATTCCCGGATAAGGCGGCATAGATATGGCGACCTTCCCGCATATGGCGACCTTCCCGCAGATGGCGACCTTCCCGCAGATGGCGTCCTTCCCGGATAAGACGACATACCCGCATATGGCGACCTTCCCGGAGATGGCGACATTCCCGGATAGGAACACATATCCGGAGATGACGACATTCCCGGATAGGAAGCCATTCCTGGAGATGGGGACATTCCCGGATAGGTGGACATACCCGGATATGAAGACATTCCCGGATAAGACGACATACCCGGAAATGACGACATTCCCGGATAAGACGACATACCCGGAGATGGCGACATTCCCGGATATGGCGACATTCCCGGAGATGGCGACATTCCCGGATATGAGGACATTCCCGGATATGGCGACATTCCCGGATATGATGACATTCCCGGATATGAGGACATTCCCGGATATGACAACTCTCGGATATGACGACATTCCCGGATATGACGACATTTCTGGACATCACGACATACCCGGATATGACGACATTCTCGGATATGACGACATTCCCGGATACGATGGCATTTCTGGACATCACGACATACCCGGATATGACGACATTCTCGGATATGACGACATTCCCGGATATGACAACATACCCGGATATGACGACATTCCCGGATTTTACGACATACCCGGATATGACGACATGCCTCGCTATGACGACATTTCCGGATATGCCGACATTCCCGGATATGACGACATTCCCGGATATGACGACATTCCCGGATATGCCGACATTTCTGGACATCACGACATTCCCAGATATGACGACATTCTCGGATATGACGACATTGGTGAGAGGAGGACTTACCTGGAGCTGTGAGTATAAATACAGCGCGGGGTTAGCTTCTACAGAGGCCCGGGGAGCCGTTGGTGAGAGGAGGACTTACCTGGAGCTGTGAGTATAACCCGCACAGAGGCCCGGGGAGCCGTTGGTGAGAGGAGGACTTACCTGGAGCTGTGAGTATAAATACAGCGCGGGGTTTGCTTCTAGAGAGGCCCGGGGAGCCGTTGGTGAGAGGAGGACTTACCTGGAGCTGTGAGTATAAATACAGCACGGGGTTTGCTTCTACAGAGGCCCGGGGAGCCGTTGGTGAGAGGAGGACTTACCTGGAGCTGTGAGTTACCCAAATCTGCAACGTTCCATCTCACTTCCAGAGAAGGATTCTGATTCTGGTGGAAGCCTCTGATTGGTGGAAGAGGACCAGCGGAAGCAGCTGATTGGCTTGTATTGTATTTGTATTGTAATTGTAAGGCTTTATTGTATTCGGATAAGGGGGAGAATGAAGGCCAGGGCAGTTTACTGTTCTGGATGTCAGATGTGGGAGGTCATGGAATCTGAGTGCCCTCCAGACGTCCACATCTGCGCAAGGTGCGTCGAGATAGGGCTCCTAAGGGACCGTGGCAGGAACCTGGAACAGCAACTCGATGACCTCTGTCTGCTCAGGGAGAGCGAGGAGGTCATAGATAGGAGTTACAGGGAGGTGGTCACTCCAAGACCACGGGAGACAGAAAACTGGGTCACAGTTAGGAAGGGCAACGGGCAGAGGCAGGGACTGGTGAGTACCCCGGTGGCTGTACACCTTGAAAATAAGTACTCATGCTTGAGTAAGGGTGGGGGAGACAGCCTACCTGGGGGCAGCGACAGCGGCCGGGCCTCTGGCACAAAGACCGGTCCGGTTGCTCAGAAGGGTAAGGAAAAGAAGAGGAGGGCAATTGTAATAGGGGACTCTATAGTCAGGGGGTCGGATAGGCGATTCTGTGGACGCAGACAGGAGTCCCGGATGGTAGTTTGCCTCCCTGGTGCCAGGGTCAGGGATGTGTCTGAACGTGTCCAAGAAATCCTGAAATGGGAGGGAGAGGAGCCTGAGGTTGTGGTGCATATAGGTACCAACGACATAGGTAAAAAAAGAGAAGAGGTCCTGAAAGAAGAATTTAGGGAGTTAGGTAGAGAGTTAAGGAGAAGGACTGGAAAGGTAACAATCTCAGGATTACTGCCTGTGCCACGCGACAGTGAGAGTAGGAATGGAGCGAGGTGGAGGATAAATGCGTGGCTGAGGGACTGGTGCAGTGGGTATGGATTCAAGTTTCTGGATCATTGGGACCTCTTTTGGGGAAGGTGCGACCTGTACAGAAAGGACGGGTTGCACTTGAACCTGAGGGGGACCAATATCCTGGTGGGGAGATTTGCAAAGGCTACTGGGGAGACTTTAAACTAGTATGGTTGGGGGGAGGGACTCAAATAGAGAAAGCTATTAGTCAGTGTGTGAGGCAGGAGGCAGAGAAGGAAAGCATTCAGACCCAACATGTAGGGAAGAAAGAAGAAAACAATAATAAACAGAGAATAAGAGGTGGTGGGGTTCTTAAATGGGTGAGCAGAGAAACAGAGGGGTGTAAAATGCGGGCGGAAGCAATAGGTAGCAAGGTGAAAAGTAAAAGTGGCAGGCAGACAAATCCAGGGCAAAAATCAAAAAGGGCCACTTTTCAACATAATTGTTTAAGGGGTAAGAGCGTTGTAAAAACAAGCCTGAAGGCTTTGTGTCTCAATGCAAGGAGCATTCGTAATAAGGTGGATGAGTTGAACGTACAGATAGCTATTAATGATTATGATATAGTCGGGATCACGGAGACATGGCTCCAGGGTGACCAAGGCTGGGAGCTGAACATCCAGGGATATTCAATATTCAGGAGGGATAGAGAGAAAGGAAAAGGTGGTGGAGTAGCGTTGCTGGTTGGAGAGGAGATTAACACAGTGGAAAGGAAGGACATTAGCTTGGAGGATGTGGAATCGGTATGGGTAGAACTGCGAAACACTAAGGGGCAGAAAACGCTGGTGGGTGTTGTGTACAGGCCACCTAGCAGTAGTAGTGAAGTTGGGGATGGCATCAAACAGGAAATTAGAAATGCGTGCAACAAAGTCAAAACAGTTATAATGGGTGACTTCAATCTACATATAGATTGGGTGAATCAAATTGGCAGGGGTGCTGAGGAAGAGGATTTCTTGGAATGTATGCGGGATAGTTATCTAAACCAACATGTAGAGGAACCAACGAGAGAGCAGGCTCTTCTAGACTGGGTATTGAGTAATGAGGAAGGGTTAGTTAGCAGTCTTGTTGTGCGTGCCCCCTTAGGCAAGAGTGACCATAATATGGTTGAGTTCTTCATTAGGATGGAGAGTGACATTGTTAATTCAGAAACAACGGTTCTGAACTTAAAGAAAGGTAACTTTGAGGGTATGAGACGTGAATTGGCCAAGATTGACTGGCAATTAGTTCTAAAAGGGTTGACGGTGGATATGCAATGGAAGGTATTTAAAGACTGCATGGATGAATTACAAAAACTGTTCATCCCAGTTTGGCAAAAGAATAAATCAGGGAAGGTAGTGCATCCGTGGATAACAAGGGAAATCAGGGATGGTATCAAAGCAAAAGATGATGCGTACAAATTAGCCAGAAAAAGCAGCATACCAGAGGACTGGGAGAAATTCAGAGACCAGCAGAGGAGGACAAAGGGCTTAATTAGGAAAGGGAAAATAGATTATGAAAGAAAACTGGCAGGGAACATAAAAACTGACTGCAAAAGTTTTTATAGATATGTGAAGAGAAAGAGATTAGTTAAAACAAATGTAGGTCCCTTGCAGTCAGAAACAGGTGAGTTGATCATGGGGAACAAGGATATGGCGGACCAATTGAATAACTACTTTGGTTCCGTCTTCACTAAGGAAGACATAAATAATCTGCCGGAAATAGCAGGGGACCGCGGGTCAAAGGAGATAGAGGAACTGAGTGAAATCCAGGTTAGTCGGGAAGTGGTGTTGGGTAAATTGAATGGATTAAAGGCCGATAAATCACCAGGGCCAGATAGGCTGCATCCCAGAGTACTTAAGGAAGTAGCTCCAGAAATAGTGGATGCATTAGTGATAATTTTTCAAAACTCTTTAGATTCTGGAGTAGTTCCTGAGGATTGGAGGGTAGCAAACGTAACCCCACTTTTTAAGAAGGGAGGGAAAGAGAAAACGGGGAATTACAGACCAGTTAGTCTAACATCGGTAGTGGGGAAACTGCTAGAGTCAGTTATTAAAGATGGGATAGCAGCACATTTGGAAAGTGGTGAAATCATTGGACAAAGTCAGCATGGATTTACGAAAGGTAAATCATGTCTGACGAATCTTATAGAATTTTTCGAGGATGTAACTAGTAGAGTGGATAGGGGAGAACCAGTGGATGTGTTGTATCTGGACTTTCAGAAGGCTTTCGACAAGGTCCCACATAAGAGATTAGTATACAAACTTAAAGCACACGGTATTGGGGGTTCAGTATTGATGTGGATAGAGAACTGGCTGGCAAACAGGAAGCAAAGAGTAGGAGTAAACGGGTCCTTTTCACAATGGCAGGCAGTGACTAGTGGGGTACCGCAAGGCTCAGTGCTGGGACCCCAGCTATTTACAATTTATATTAATGATCTGGATGAGGGAATTGAAGGCAACATCTCCAAGTTTGCGTATGACACTAAGCTGGGGGGCAGTGTTAGCTGTGAGGAGGATGCTAGGAGACTGCAAGGTGACTTGGATAGGCTGGGTGAGTGGGCAAATGTTTGGCAGATGCAGTATAATGTGGATAAATGTGAGGTTATCCACTTTGGTGGCAAAAACAGGAAAGCAGACTATTATCTAAATGGTGGCCGATTAGGAAAAGGGGAGATGCAGCGAGACCTGGGTGTCATGGTACACCAGTCATTGAAAGTAGGCATGCAGGTGCAGCAGGCAGTGAAGAAAACGAATGGTATGTTAGCTTTCATAGCAAAAGGATTTGGGTATAGGAGCAGGGAGGTTCTACTGCAGTTGTACAGGGTCTTGGTGAGACCACATCTGGAGTATGGCGTACAGTTTTGGTCTCCAAATCTGAGGAAGGACATTATAGCCATAGAGGGAGCGCAGAGAAGGTTCACCAGACTGATTCCTGGGATGTCAGGACTTTCATATGAAGAAAGACTGGATAGACTTGGCTTATACTCGCTAGAATTTAGGAGATTGAGAGGGGATCTTATAGAAACGTACAAAATTCTTATGGGGGTGGACAGGCTAGATGCAGGAAGATTGTTCCCGATGTTGGGGAAGTCCAGGACAAGGGGTCACAGCTTAAGGATAAGGGGGAAATCCTTTAGGACCGAGATGACAAGAAACTTTTTCACACAGAGAGTGGTGAATCTCTGGAACTCTCTGCCACAGAGGGTAGTTGAGGCCAGTTCATTGGCTATATTTAAGAGGGAGTTAGATGTGGCCCTTGTGGCTAAAGGGATCAGGGGGTATGGAGAGAAGACAGGTACGGGATACTGAGTTGGATGATCAGCCATGATCATATTGAATGGCGGTGCAGGCTCGAAGGGCCGAATGGCCTACTCCTGCACCTATTTTCTATGTATCTATGTATGACATACCCGGATGTGACAAAATGAACGGTTAAGGCGACATACCCGGATGTGACAAAATTAACGGGTAAGGCGACATACCCGGATGTGACAAAATGAACGGGTAAGGCGACATACCCGGATGTGACAAAATGAACGGATAAGGCGACATACCCGGACGTGACAAAATTAACGGGTAAGGCGACATACCCCAATGTGACAAAATGAACGGATAAGGCGACATACCCGGATGTGACAAAATGAACGGATAAGGCGACAAGGGAGACAGCCTACCTGGGGGCAGCGACAGAGGCCGGGCCTCTGGCACAGAGACCGGTCCTGTTGCTCAGAAGGGTAAGGAAAAGAAGAGGAGGGCAATTGTAATAGGGGACTCTATAGTCAGGGGGACGGATAGGCGATTCTGTGGACGCAGACAGGAGTCCCGGATGGTAGTTTGCCTCCCTGGTGCCAGGGTCAGGGATGTGTCTGAACGTGTCCAAGAAATCCTGAAATGGGAGGGAGAGGAGCCTGAGGTTGTGGTGCATATAGGTACCAACAACATAGGTAAAAAAAGAGAAGAGGTCCTGAAAGAAGAATTCAGGGAGTTAGGTAGAGAGTTAAGGAGAAGGACTGGAAAGGTAACAATCTCAGGATTACTGCCTGTGCCACGCGACAGTGAGAGTAGGAATGGAGCGAGGTGGAGGATAAATGCGTGGATGAGATACTGGTGCAGTGGGTATGGATTCAAGTTTCTGGATCATTGGGACCTCTTTTGGGGAAGGTGCGACCTGTACAGAAAGGACGGGTTGCACTTGAACTCAAGGGGGACCAATATCCTGGCGGGGAGATTTGCAAAGGCTACTGGGGAGACTTTAAACTAGTATGGTTGGGGGGAGGGACTCAAATTGGGAAAGCTAGCAGTCAGTGTGTGAAGCAGGGGGCAGAGAATGGTAGCACTCTGACCCAAAATGTAGGGGAGAGAGAAGAAAAAGAAAATAATCAGAGAATAAGAGAGGGTGGGTTTCTTAAATGTGTATATTTTAATGCTAGGAGCATTGTAAGAAAAGTGGATGAACTTAGAGCCTGGATTGACACCTGGAAGTATGATGTTGTGGCGATCAGTGAAACATGGTTGCAGGAGGGCTGTGATTGGAAACTAAATATTCCAGGATTTCATTGCTTCAGGTGTGATAGAATTGGAGGGGCAAGAGGTGGAGGTGTTGCATTGCTTATCAGGGAAGATATTACAGCAGTGCTTTGGCAGGATAGATTAGAGGGCTCGTCTAGGGAGGCTATTTGGGTGGAACCGAGAAATGGGAAAGGGGTAGCAACACTTATAGGGGTGTATTATAGACCGCCAAATGGGGAGCGAGAATTGGAAGAGCAAATATGTAAGGAGATTGCAGATATTAGTAGTAAGCACAAGGTAGTGATTGTGGGAGATTTCAATTTTCCACACATAGACTGGGAAACACATTCTGTAAATGGGCTGGATGGGTTGGAGTTTGTAAAATGTGTGCAGGATAGTTTTTTGCAACAATACATAGAAGTACCTACTAGAGAAGGGGCGGTACTGGACCTCCTGTTAGGAAATGAGATGGGTCAGGTGCAGAGGTATGCGTTGGGGAACAGTTCGGGTCCAGTGATCACAATACCATTAGTTTCAATATAATTATGGAGAGGAACAAAACTGGACCTAGGGTTGAGATTTTTGATTGGAGAAAGGCTAACTTTGAGGAGATGCGAAAGGATTTAAAAGGAGTAAATTGGGACAGTTTGTTTTATGGGAAAGATGTTGAAGAGAAATGGAGTACATTTAAAGGTGAAATTTTAAGAGTACAGATCTTTATGTCCCTGTTCGGTTGAAAGGAAATCGTAAAAATTGTAAAGAGCCATGGTTTTCAAGGGAAATTGGACACTTGGTTCGGAAAAAGAGGGAGATCTACAATAGTTATAGGCAGCATGGAGTAAATGAGGTGCTTGAGGAGTATAAAGAATGTAAAAAGAATCTTAAGAAAGAAATTAGAAAAGCTAAAAGAGATATGAGGTTGCTTTGGCAAGTAAGTTAAAAGTAAATCCGAAGGGTTTCTACCGCTATATTAATAGCAAAAGGATAACGAGGGATAAAATTGGTCCATTAGAGAGTCAGAGTGGCCAACTATCTGCAGAGCCAAAAGAGATGGGGGAGATATTGAACAGTTTCTTTTCTTCGGTATTCACCAAGGAGAAGGATATTGAATTATGTGAGGTAAGGGAAACAAGTAGAGTAGCTATGGAAACTATGAGGATCAAAGAAGAGGAAGTACTGACACTTTTGAGAAATATAAAAGTGGATAAGTCTCCAGGTCCGGACAGGATATTCCCTAGGACATTGAGGGAAGTTAGTGTAGAAATAGCAGGGGCTATGGCAGAAATATTTCAAATGTCATTAGAAACGGGAATAGTGCCGGAGGATTGGCGTACTGCGCATGTTGTTCCATTGTTTAAAAAGGTGTCTAAGAGTAAACCTAGCAATTATAGACCTGTTAGTTTGACGTCAGTGGTGGGCAAATTAATGGAAAGAATACTTAGAGATAATATATATAAGCATCTGGATAAACAGGGACTGATTAGGAACAGTCAACATGGATTTGTGCCTGGAAGGTCATGTTTAACTAATCTTCTTGAATTTTTTGAAGATGTTACTCGGGAAATTGATGAGGGTAAAGCAGTGGATGTTGTGTATATGGACTTCAGTAAGGCCTTAGACAAGGTTCCTCATGGAAGGTTGGTTAAGAAGGTTCAATGGTTGGGTATTAATGGTGGAGTAGCAAGATGGATTCAACAGTGGCTGAAAGGGAGATGCCAGAGAGTAATGGTGGATGGTTGTTTGTCAGGTTGGAGGCCAGTGACGAGTGGGGTGCCACAGGGATCTGTGTTGGGTCCACTGTTGTTTGTCATGTACATCAATGATCTGGACGATGGCGTGGTAAATTGGATTAGTAAGTATGCAGATGATACTAAGATAGGTGGGGTTGCGGGTAATGAAGTAGAGTTTCAAAGTCTACAGAGAGATTTATGCCAGTTGGAAGAGTGGGCTGAAAGATGGCAGATGGAGTTTAATGCTGATAAGTGTGAGGTGCTACATCTTGGCAGGACAAATCAAAATAGGACGTACATGGTAAATGGTAGGGAATTGAAGAATGTAGGTGAACAGAGGGATCTGGGAATAACTGTGCACAGTTCCCTGAAAGTGGAATCTCATGTAGATAGGGTGGTAAAGAAAGCTTTTGGTGTGCTGGCCTTTATAAATCAGAGCATTGAGTATAGAAGTTGGGATGTAATGTTAAAATTGTACAAGGCATTGGTGAGGCCAATTCTGGAGTATGGTGTACAATTTTGGTCGCCTAATTATAGGAAGGATGTCAACAAAATAGAGAGAGTACAGAGGAGATTTACTAGAATGTTGCCTGGGTTTCAGCAACTAAGTTACAGAGAAAGGTTGAACAAGTTAGGGCTTTATTCTTTGGAGCGCAGAAGGTTAAGGGGGGACTTGATAGAGGTTTTTAAAATGATGAGAGGGATAGACAGAGTTGACGTGGAAAAGCTTTTCCCACTGAGAGTAGGGAAGATTCAAACAAGGGGACATGACTTGAGAATTAAGGGACTGAAGTTTAGGGGTAAAATGAGGGGGAACTTCTTTACTCAGAGAGTGGTAGCTGTGTGGAATGAGCTTCCAGTGAAGGTGGTGGAGGCAGGTTCGTTTTTATCATTTTAAAATAAATTGGATAGTTATATGGATGGGAAAGGAATGGAGGGTTATGGTCTGAGTGCAGGTATATGGGACTAGGGGAGATTATGTGTTCGGCACGGACTAGAAGGGTCGAGATGCCCTGTTTCCGTGCTGTAATTGTTATATGGTTATATGGTTATATGACATACCCCGATGTGACAAAATGAACGGATAAGGCGACATACCAGGATGTGACAAAATGAACGGATAAGGCGACATACCCCGATGTGACAAAATTAACGGAGAAGGCGACATACCCGGATGTGACAAAATGAACGGAGAAGGCGACATACCCGGATGTGACAAAATGAACGGATAAGGCGACATACCCCTATGTGACAAAATGAACGGAGAAGGCGACATACCCGGATGTGACAAAATGAACGGAGAAGGCGACATACCCGGATGTGACAAAATGAACGGAGAAGGCGACATACCCAGATGTGACAAAATTAACTGGTAAGGCGACATACCCGGATGTGACAAAATTAACGGGTAAGGCGACATACCCGGATGTGACAAAATGAACGGATAAGGCGACATACCCGGATGTGACAAAATGAACGGATAAGGCGACATACCCCGATGTGACAAAATGAACGGAGAAGGCGACATACCCGGATGTGACAAAATGAACGGAGAAGGCGACATACCCGGAGGTGACAAAATTAACGGAGAAGGCGACATACCCGGACGTGACAAAATGAACGGAGAAGGCGACATACCAGGATGTGACAAAATGAACGGAGAAGGCGACATACCCGGATGTGACAAAATGAACGGAGAAGGCGACATACCCGGATGTGACAAAATGAACGGAGAAGGCGACATACCCGGATGTGACAAAATGAACGGGTAAGGCGACATACCCGGATGTGACAAAATGAAAGGGTAAGGCGACACACCCGGATGTGACAAAATGAACGGAGAAAGCGACATACCCGGATGTGACAAAATGAACGGAGAAGGCGACATACCCAGATGTGACAAAATGAACGGAGAAGGCGACATACCCGGATGTGACAAAATGAACGGGTAAGGCGACATACCCGGATGTGACAAAATGAACGGAGAAGGCGACATACCCGGATGTGACAAAATGAACGGGTAAGGCGACATACCCGGTTGTGACAAAATGAACGGAGAAGGCGACATACCCAGATGTGACAAAATGAACGGAGAAGGCGACATACCCCGATGTGACAAAATGAACGGAGAAGGCGACATACCCGGATGTGACAAAATGAACGGAGAAGGCGACATACCCAGATGTGACAAAATGAACGGAGAAGGCGACATACCAGGATGTGACAATATGAACGGAGAAGGCGACATACCCGGAGGTGACAAAATGAACGGAGAAGGCGACATACCCGGATGTGACAAATTGAACGGAGAATGCGACATACCCGGATGTGACAAAATTAACGTAGAAGGCGACATACCCGGATGTGACAAACAATTAACGGATAAGGCGACATACCCGGATGTGACAAAAAATTAACGGATAAGGCTACATACCCGAATGTGACAAAAAAATTAACTGATAAGGCGACATACCCGGATATGACCAAATGAACGGAGAAGGCGACATACCCGGATGTGACAAAATGAAAGGGTAACGCGACATACCCGGATGTGACAAAATGAACGGGTAAGGCGACATACCCGGATGTGACAAAATGAACGGAGAAGGCGACATACCCGGATGTGACAAAAAGAACGGAGAGGGCGACATACCCGGATGTGACAAAATGAACGGAGAGGGCGACATACCCGGATGTGACAAAATGAACGGAGAAGGCGACATACCCGGATGTGACAAAATGAACGGAGAAGGCGACATACCCGGATGTGACAAAATGAACGGAGAAGGCGACATACCCCGATGTGACAAAATGAACGGGTAAGGCGACATACCCGGATGTGACAAAATGAACGGAGAAGGCGACATACCCGGATGTGACAAAATGAACGGAGAAGGCGACATACCCCGATGTGACAAAATGAATGGAGAAGGCGACATACCCGGATGTGACAAAATGAAAGGGTAACGCGACATACCCGGATGTGACAAAATGAACGGGTAAGGCGACATACCCGGATGTGACAAAATGAACGGAGAAGGCGACATACCCGGTTGTGACAAAATGAACGGATAAGGCGACATACCCGGATGTGACAATATGAACGGATAAGGCGACATACCCGGATGTGACAAAATGAACGGATAAGGCGACATACCCGGATGTGACAAAATGAACGGAGAAGCCGACATACCCGGATGTGACAAAATTAACGGAGAAGGCGACATACCCGGACGTGACAAAATGAACGGAGAAGGCGACATACCAGGATGTGACAAAATGAACGGAGAAGGCGACATACCCGGATGTGACAAAATGAACGGAGAAGGCGACATACCCGGATGTGACAAAATGAACGGGTAAGGCGACATACCCGGATGTGACAAAATGAAAGGGTAAGGCGACACACCCGGATGTGACAAAATGAACAGAGAAAGCGACATACCCGGATGTGACAAAATGAACGGAGAAGGCGACATACCCGGATGTGACAAAATGAACGGGTAAGGCGACATACCCGGATGTGACAAAATGAACGGAGAAGGCGACATACCCGGATGTGACAAAATGAACGGGTAAGGCGACATACCCGGTTGTGACAAAATGAACGGAGAAGGCGACATACCCAGATGTGACAAAATGAACGGAGAAGGCGACATACCCCGATGTGACAAAATGAACGGAGAAGGCGACATACCCGGATGTGACAAAATGAACGGAGAAGGCGACATACCCAGATGTGACAAAATGAACGGAGAAGGCGACATACCAGGATGTGACAATATGAACGGAGGAAGGCGACATACCCGGAGGTGACAAAATGAACGGAAGAAGGCGACATACCCGGATGTGACAAATTGAACGGAGAATGCGACATACCCGGATGTGACAAAAT
>NC_045978.1:41535592-41705607 GCF_010909765.2 Amblyraja radiata | reverse complement strand
CAAAGATAATTGCAATATGGACTACCTGGTGAGAGATTGTCCCCTCTGCTCACCCCTCCTCTCTTCACCCCCTCTCTCCTGTCTCTTATCCTCTCCTCCCCTCTCCTCACCTCCACTCCCCTCTTCTCTCCCCTATCTCTACATTCCTCTCCTCTTCTCTCCCCTCCTTTCCTCTCCTCCTCTCTCCTCTTTTTTTCCTTTTCAAAAACGTTATTCAACACAAACAAATGATACATCAAAAACACAATCAGAAGTTACAATGCATCAAATAATCATTATAGTACAATGATGCATTCATTATTTACGATACTCTCAACCCCACGTGGTGACCAGCGCCCACAGAAGGCCTCCAGAGTCCCCGTGGTCACCGCGTGTTCCTTCTCGCGCGCACGGACGTAGGCCCAGAAGAGGGGCAAGCAGCCGACTAGCATGACCATCGACCGCCCGCTGCCTCGACCCGCGAATGGCCATCTTGGCCAGGCCCAGGAGCAAACTGAGAGGGAGGTCCCAACCCCCCTGATCGACTCTCCTCACTCCCTGCCTTCTGTCCAAACACTAGAATCATGGGACTAAAATGCAACTAGAACTTGAGGAACAATCTCTTCAGATATTGGTACAGGGGCAGTAACCTCTCACACTCCATATACGTGTGGAACACGGTCTCCTCCTCACCGCAGAAAACACAGGCGGCCGACGAGCCTGTGAACCGAATCAAAATATGCCACCGCTCTGTGCAACACTCTCCACCCCAGGTCCCCAATGTAAAGGGGCTCCTCTCTCCTCCCCTCTCATCTCCTGTACTGCCCTCCCCTCCCCTCGCCTTTCCCCTCCTCCCCTCGTCGACTCCCACATCCCTACTCTATTTTTCCCCTCTCCTCGCCTCCTCTATCCTTCCCTCCCTTTCCCTCTCACCTCTCTCCCCCCTCTCCTGCCCTCCATCATCTCCTCTCCTCTCCTCTACCATGCTCCCCTCACCTTCCTCTCCCATCATCTCTCCCCCCTCCTCGCTCCACTCCTCCACCCCTTTTGCCTCCCTCTCTAACACTCCCTCTGTAAAAAATGTTTCATCAAAATCAAATTTTATTTTTCGATATCCCTCTTTCACAATAAGTATACAATAGACAATAGACAATAGATGCAGGAGTAGGCCATTCAGCCCTTCGAGCCAGCACCGCCATTCAATGTGATCATGGCTGATCATCCCCAATCAGTACCCCGTTCCTGCCTTCTCCCCGAGATCCCCTGACTCCGCTATTTTTAAGAGCCCTATCTAGCTCTCTCTTGAAATAATGACCCAAATGTATAGATTTACAACACAAAAAATATTTTTTGTTCAAAACAAAACCTCTTGAAAATGTTCTATGGTTATTGACTAATTAAAATTTTCTTTGATGGTTATTGACTAATTGACTGTTGTGATGAAATGTGTTGCTATGTACATGTGGTTACCAAGAGCCAACAAGTAACCAGTGATGGATAAAATGTGAACAGTTTCATTGTCCTTATTGACCAATTACTGCACTTGGATCAAAATGGTTCCACTAATGTTCACATCTGGAGAGACAGAAGTAAAGGGAGAAATTGATATTAAACTTAAATTAATGATTCCTTCATAGGATTTTTGTAACTAAAATAACTAAGTTGAACATAATGCCAAGACCAACTCTTATCTGCCTGTACATAATCCATATCCCTCCGTTCCCTGTATATTCATGCGCCTATCTAAACATCTCTTAAATGCCACTATTATATTTGCTTCCACCACTAACTCTGGCAGTGTGTTCCAGGTCCTCTCCAATCTCAGGTTTAAAAAACCCGACTGCACATCTCCTTTAAACTTTGCCCATCTGACCTGGTATCTCTAGAAAAGTTCTCTAGAAAATTGATATTTGGGTAAAAAAGGTTTTGACTGTCATCCCAACAACCATCAGGCTAATGAACACAATGACTTTGCTATTGAGGGAGTGCAGCGTATGTTCACAAGGTTAATTCCCAGGGATGGCGGGACTGTCACATGTTGAGAGAATGGATTGGTTGGGCTTGTATACTCTGGAATTTATAAGGATGAGAGGATTATTGAGAGTATGGACATACTAGAGGCAGGAAACATCTTCCCGATGTTGGGGAAGTCCAGAACCAGGGGCCACAGTTTAAGAATAAAGGTTAAACTATTTATAGTGGAGATGAGGAAACACTTTTTCAAACAGAGAGTTGTGAGACTGAGGAATTCTCTGCCGATTCCCTAGATACTTTCAAGAGAGAGCTAGGTAGGGCTCATAAAGATAGTGGAATCGAGGAATATGGGGAGAAGGCAGGAACGGGGTACTGATTGAGGATGATCATCCATGATCACATTGAATGGCGGTGCCGGATGGCCTACTCCTGCACCTATTGTCTATTGTCTCCCTCCTACCCTCTCCTCTCCCCTCCACTCATCCCCTCTCCTCCACTCTCCTCACATCTACCCCCCTCTCCTACCCCCTCCTCCCCTCTCTCCTCCCCTCCCCTTTCCTCTTCTCTCTTCTCTCCCCCCTCCTTTCCTCTCCTCTACCCCCCTCTCCACCACCGTCCTGGGAGATGGGATGGGTGCCGAGAGGAGGGGAGGAGAAGAGAGGGGAGAGATGGGAGGAGGGACGAGGAGAGCAAAGGAGAGGGGGGGAGGGCAGTGGAAATCAGTGGAGAAGGGAGGAGGGGATAGGAGAGGGGAGGAGGGGAGAGGAGAGGAAGGGAAGGAGAGGAGAGGGTGGTACGGGAGAGGAGAGGAGACAATGTCTCACATCCACCATATTACAATTATCTTTGGTGCTGGATTTGAAGGGAGGGGAGAGAGAGGGAGAGGGAGGGAGGAGATAGGAGGGGGTTGTAAGGGAGGGGAGGAGGGGAGAGATGTGGGAAGTAGATGTGGGGAGGAGGAGAGCAGTGGTGAGGAGAGTGGAGGGTAGTAGAGATGAGAGGGGAGAGGAGGAAAGGAGAGAACCGGGGAGGAGGGTAGAGGAGGGTGAAGAGGGCAGTGGCAAGAGGAGAGGGGAGGAATGGAGAGGTGAGGAGGAGAGGATACAATCTCTCGTCCACCAATTTGGTGCTGGATTGGAGGGGAAGGGAGGGGAGGGGAGAGAAGAGTAGAGGAGGGGAGGGAGAGAGAGGAGAGGGAGAAGGAGGGTCGGAGGGGGATGAGGGTCATAGAGGGAAGGAGAGGAGATGGGCTGGGAGGCGACGTGATGAATGAGAAGGTGAGGGCGAGAACAGGGGACAGGGGGGAGAGGAGGGAGGGAGAGAGGCACGGGGAGGAGTGGAGAGTGAGAATAGGAGGAGGAGAGGGAGGAAGGCAAGGAGAGGGAGGAGGGTAAGGAGTGAGAGGCGAGGAGGGCGGCGAGAAGAGGGGAGAGGAGAGAAGAGGGGAGGGGAGAGACGTGCGGAGGGGAGAGAAGACGGAAGGGGCAAGAGGAGAGAGGTGGGGAGGAGAGGAGAGAGGAGAGGAGAGGTGAGAGGGGAGGTGAGGGGGGGTAGGAGAGGGAGTTGGAGCAGCGAGGGGGGGGAGACAGGGAGAAGAGGGAGCAGAGGGGAGGTGAGAAGAGGAGAGGGGAAGGGAGGAGAGGAGATGGTAGAGGAAAGGGGGGAGGAGAGGAGACAATGTCTCACCTCCACCATATTTTATTTATCTTTGGTTCTAGATTGGAGCGGTGGAGAGAGAGAGGGAGGGGGAGGGGGGGGAGGAGGGGATAGGAAGGGGAGGAGAGGAGATGAGAGCAGTGGAGAGGGGAGGAGAGGAGAGGTGATGAGAGGAGGGGTGGAGAGATGAGGGGTGGAGGGGAGAGGGGAGAGAATAGGAGATGAGAGAGTAGGCGAGGAGATGAGGGGAGTCAATGAGGGGAGGAGGGGAGCAGAGGAGGGGTGAGAAGTGTGGAGAGGAGAGATGTGGGGCAGAGAATAGCGGTGGGAGGATGGAAGGGCAAAGGGAGTAAAGGAGGAGAGGAGAAGGTAGGAGAGAAGAGGAGAGGGGAGTATAGGAGGAGAGGAGGGGAGAGGAGAGGAGAGGGGAGAGGGGAGAGGAGAGGTGTGGAGAGTAGAGGGGAGGGAAGGAGGGGAGTGGAGGAGGAGTGGAGGTGTGTAGAGGCGAGGGGAGGTGAGGAGGGGAGAAGAGAAGAGAAGTGGATAGGGGTGGAGAGGAGAGGAGAGAGGTGGAGGGGGGCAGATGAGAGGAAAGGAGAGGAGAGGGGAGGGGGAGAGGAAAGGAGAGGAGAAGGGAGGAGAGGAGAAGGGAGGGGAGGAGAGAAGAGGGGATGAGGAGGGGGAGAGCGGAGAGGAAAGTATAGGAGAGCAGGAGCGAGAAAAGCGAGCAGCTGGGCGAGAGGAGAGAAGAGAGGTGGTGAGAGAGAAAGAGGTGGAGAGAAGAGAAAGGAGGAAGGGAGAGAGGAGAGGAGAGGAGAGGAGAGGAGAGGGGGGGAGAGGAATGGAGAGGAAAGGAGAGGAAAGGAGGGAAGCGATGAGAAGGGAGGAGAGAAGAGGAGAGGGGAGGTTAGGAGAGAGGGGAGGAGAGGATAGGTGAGGAGAGGGGGGAGGAGAGGTGAGGAGAGGGGGAGGAGAAGTGAAGAGAGGTGAGGCGAGGGGAGGAGGGGGAGGAGAGGGGTGGAGAGGGATGGAGAGGTGAGGAGAGTGGAGAGTGGAGGAGAGGAGGGGAGAAGAGAAGTTACGATGGAGACAATAGGTGCAGGAGTAGACCATTCGGCCCTTAGAGCCAGCACCGCCATTCGATGTGGTCATGGCTGATCATCCACAAGCAGTACCCCATTCCTGCCTTCTCCCCATATCCCTTGATTCTACTATCTTCAAGAGCCTTATCTAGCTCTCTCTTGAAAGTATCTAGGGAATCGGCCTCCACCACCCACTGAGGCTGAGAATTCCACAGACTCATAACTGTGTGAAATAGTGTTTCCTCATATCCGTTCTAAATGGCTTACCCTTTATTCTTAAACTGTGGTCATGGTTCTGGACTCCACCAACATCGGGTACATGTTTCCTGCCTCTAGCATGTCTAAGCTCTTAATAATCTAATATGTTTCAATAAGATACCCTCTCATCCTTCTAAATTCCAGAGTAAACAAGCCCAGCCACTCCATTCTCTCAGCATGTGATAGTCCCGCCATCCAGGGAATTAACCTTGTGAACCTACGCTGCACTCCCTCAATAGCAAAGTCGTTGTTGTTGGGATGACAGTCAAAACCTTATTATCCTAAATATCAATTTTCTAAAGAACATAGATATAAGGTCAGATGGGTAAAGTTTAAAGGAGATGTGCAGTCGGGATTTTAAAACCTGAGATTGGAGAGGACCTGGAACGCACTGCCAGAGTTAGTGGTGGAAGCAAATAGAATTGTGGCATTTAAGAGTTATTTAGATAGGCGCATGAATATTTCAGTTACAAAAATCCTATGAAGGAATCATTAATTTAATTTAAATATCAATTTCTCCCTTTACTTCTGTCTCTCCAGATGTGAACCTTAGTGAATCCATTTTCATCCAAGTGCAGTAATTGGTAAATAAGGACAATTAAACTGTTCACATTTATCCATCACTGGTTGCATATTGGCTCTTGGTAACCACATGTACATAGCAACAAATTTCATCACAATAGTCAATTAGTCAATAACCATCAAAGAAAATGTTCAATAGTCAATTAGTTAATAACCATAGAACATTTTCTAGAGGATTTAGTTGGAACAAACAACATTTTTTTTTTGTTGTAATTCTATATGTTTGGGTTCATTATATACTTATTGTGAAAGAGGGTTTTTGATGAAAAATCCTTTAGAGAGGGAGTGTTAGCGAGGGAGACAAAAGGGGTGGAGGAGTTGCACTACTAATTAGATAGACTATCACGATATGATTAGTACGGGTGTCAAATAAACAAACAAAAAAAGAAGTTCAATAAAAAAAAACAATACAGTGCAATAAAAAAAACAAGGCTCGAAGTCCTGAGAGCAACCCAAGGAGTTCATAGTTTGGAGTTTAGTTGGAGTCGTTGTGTTCAATAGCCTGATGGTTGTTGGGAAGACCATCAAAACTTCCCAGGATAGAAATATCAAATAGGAGAGAACATAGATATCAGGGCCAGAGGTGGGGGGCGCTAGTGAGCAGCGCATGGAGTAGACGTGCTTCCAGAAGCTCCTCCGTGCCAGTCTTTATATTCTGTATTTTTATAGTCTCAGATCTTATTTCACCTGCCTCAGAAACTTTCCTGACACAGTGGGGGTCCGGCTAACTGATTTTTCGGGACGTCATGCCTCACAAGAAGTCCAAAGACACCGAGTCGCTCCGAGTAGCTTCAGCTAATGTTAATGCTAGCAATGCTAGCGGCAGCTCTCCCAGTCGAGCTCGTGGTCAAGCTACAGGTGGTGACGACGTCGATGATCTGCCGCTGATCTGGGAGAAGGTCTCCGACAAGATACTCAAACACATTAATGACAGGTTTGATAAGTTGGAGCACTCTTCAGGCAGTACAAAGCTCCCAAAAGGAACTGTTGGAGAAGGTAGAGTCTATCGAGGAGAAGGTGCAGGAACAGGAAAGCCGTATTAGCTTCCTGGAAAAGTCATTCTCCGGCATGAAGGATGAGAACAGCGCACTCAAGCTCAAGGTGGAGGACCTCGAGGGTCGGTCACGCCGTAATAATATTTAAATTATCAGCATACCTGAGCTAGAGGAAGGGGGTAAACCGACGGAATTCATCGAGGCTCTGATACCGAAACTTCTTGGAGATGACAACTTCCAGTCCAAGGTGATTATCGACCGGGCACACCGGGCCCTGCGACCGCCACCCCCGGAGGGAGCCAGGTCCCGCGCCATTATCGCACGGGTCCATTTCTATCGGGAGAAGGAGCATATACTGCGACTCCGGAGGGCGTGAGAGCTGGTGTATAAAGGCAATAAGGTTCTTATCTTCCCGGACTACACACCAGATGTGATGCGGCAACGACGGGAATTCAGCGATGTGTTGGGCGAGCTGCGGGAGCTCAAGGTGGAGCAAAGCTCCGCATCAAACACAAGGGCCGCGTCAAGGTTCTCACTACACCGGGTGAGGCAATGTCATTTCTGAACACTGAGTTAAAAGACATATCTTAAAAACTTTGATGCCACTCTGAGTGTTCAGAGGGTTAATTATGTTTCAACGTGACTCTTTGTAGTTCAGAGAATTCAATTGGTCTGTATGAGACTGTCAATTTATGTTATTTTATTTAATTCAGCCATGGCTGGTGGCGGAGCTTCTTGTAGCTTTATTCAGCTAGCTACTTTTTTTGTTTTTGTTTTAGGAGGTAGTCACCTCGCGTGCGTTTAGCGGGCCCAGGCTTAGATGGACACCCGTGCTTCGTTTGGGGAGGTACTCTGTGGGTGGGTAGGGAATATGTTCAGGGGGTTGTGTGTGTGTGGTGTTTTGCACCGCAATGTGTGGTGTTTATGTGTTTTTTATTGTCTTTTGTGTTTTTTTGGAGGAATGCCAGATCGTCTTCGTCTCAGGGATAATGTCAGTACCTGACAGTACTGCACATAACAGCATTAATAACAACTTAGCTTTAGTCTCATGGAATGTGAAGGGTCTTGGTCATGTAATTAAAAGGGGTCGCGTTTTCTCACATCTCAAATCATTGAAGTCAGACATAATTTTTCTTCAAGAAACGCACATTGGTGTAAACGAACAGGGTAGACTGAAAGCAAACTGGATTTCTCAGGTTTTCCAAGCGCCTTTTACTCGTAAGGCCAGAGGGGTTGCTATTCTTTTTCGTAAAAATATTACATTTCGCCTTGACTCTATGACAGCAGACCCTTATGGCAGATACTTAATGATTTCAGGTCACATAAATTCATTTCCAATAACTATGCTTAATATCTATGCCCCAAATGTTGATAATCCTGATTTTTTTGGTAAAATTTTTGATATGATACCAGCCTCTAGCTCTAATGTCATTATTGGAGGTGACTTCAATTGTTATTTAGACCCAATCCTGGACAGACTCTCAACAAAACCGGCTCCTACCATAGCCTCAGTGCAAACTTTAAATGATTTAACTAAGACTAGGAACATGGTTGACATTTGGCGACTGCAGCATCCTACTAACAGAGATTTCTCTTTCTATTCTCATGTCCACAAATCCTACACTAGGATTGACTATTTTTTGATTTCGTCTGAATTACTGTCCAGTATAACAAATTCCACCTATCATAATATTTTGATTTCTGACCATAGTCAATTCAATTTAAAGATATTCTGTCCAAACAAAAGTACAGCTGGCGCTTCAACCCTCTTCTTCTTAATGATCACTCTTTTATTGATCATATGACTGCATGTATAGATGAATTTCTTACCACAAATGATAATGGGGAAGTCTCTGATTCCACTTTATGGGAGGCCTTTAAGGTTGTGATGAGAGGCCATATTATTTCATCTGAATCATATACAAAAAGAGAACTTAATCGTCGCCTTAGGGATATTGATAAGATGCTTCCAGTGATTGAGGAGACGTATAGATCCTCTCTCTTACAGTCTGACTGCAATAAGATCTTAAAATTAAAATATGAATATAATACTATCCTCAATAAACGTGTTAGCAGCCAATTACTAAAGCTCAAACAGAAATATTTTGAACTCGGTGATAAACCAGAGAAATTATTAGCAAGTCAACTTAGAGGTGAGCAAGCTAATCGTGCCATTCATAGGATCAAATCAAAATCAGGTATACTGGTTACTGACCTAAATGCTTGCTTCAGGAACTTTTATAAAGAACTTTATTCCAGTAAAGTAAAGCCCACTGAAACAGATTTTTGTAATTTTTTCACTATCCTAAATATTCCACAACTTGATGGCGCATCTAGAGATGACATTGACACTCAGATTTCTGTAGATGACCTTCTGGAAGCTATCCGAGCATTCCCCTCTGGAAAAGCAGCAGGCCCAGGTGGCTTCGGCTGCGAATTTTATAAGGCGTTTCATGGAAAAATAGTCTCTCTCATGTTAAGAATGGTGAATGATTCAGTGAAAAACAAGAGGCTCCCCAGCTCACTCTATGAAGCTAATGTTTGCTTGCTCCTAAAAAAGGGAAAAGCAGAGACTGACCCTGCAAGTTACAGACCAATCGCTCTTCTGAACTGTTACCAGAAGATGATAACTAAAGTCCTGGCCACAAAATTGGGTAAGCATATCTCAAAAATTGTACATCCTGATCAGACTGGATTTATACCGGGTAGATTCTCATTTAGCAATGTTCGTCTGCTGTTAAATACATTATATTCGGTTCATGACAAGGATACGCAAGTTGCCATCCTATCTCTCGATGCTCAGAAGGCTTTCGATCAGATCGAATGGCCCTATGTGCTAGAGACGTTAAAACAGTTTGGGTTCGGGATGAACTTTATAGAGTGGATTAAAATAATTTATTCAATCCAGTATCTTCTATTCTGACTAACACAGAAAAATCCCAACCTTTTGACCTGCAGCGCGGTGTGAGACAGGGTGATCCCCTTTCTCCACTGCTGTTTGATATCGCTTTAGAACCTCTTGCAATACGAATCAGGGGTTACCCGGGTATCCATGGTGTAAAATTTGGTAATGTTGAAGGTCTTGTGAATTTATATGCGGATGATTTATTAACTTGTTTATCTGATCCGGTAGTGTCAGTTCCCAACCTCCTGAACTACATTAAGTAAACTGTCAGGATATACAATTAACTGGGATAAAAGTGAATTCATGCCCTTGACGAATAATTTGAGCCCTGCTTTCTTGAAATCTTTGCCATTTAAATTAGTTACCACCCACTTTACCTATCTTGGACTGAAGACTTCCAGAAACCCCAAACTTCTACTTAAATTGAATTTTTTGGACATGGTAGACAAATTAAAAGCTAGCATTAGGTGCTGGAAGCTGCTTCCCCTCTCACTGATTGGCAGCATCAATGCTATTAAAATGGTTGCACTTCCAAGATTTTTGTATCTTTTCCAAAACCTTCCTGTCTACTTACCTTTATCTTTTTTCAAACTACCGGATTCGTTTATACTCTCATTTGTCTGGGCAGTCAAACCCCTCGCATTGCTAAAGCCCACCTACAGAAGAATGTGGACAGGGGTGGCCTTGGCCTTCCGGTACTGAAGCATTACTACTGGCCTGCAAATGCGAGGGCTCTCACTTTCTGGCAGTGGGGCTTTCCTGAGGATGATCGGTCTGATGTCTCCCCACTCTGACTAAAAATTGAATCCATGTTTGTTTCAGAGACCTCTCTCCCAGTGTTGCTCTTTTTCGGAGCACAGGTTCCCTACAAATTAGTTGGCCATAACTTCATTCTCAGAAACTCCGTAAGGATTCTGAATCAAATAAAAAAATTCTTTGGATTGGTAAATATCTCAGTGTACACCCCTATAGTACACAATCACTTGTTCAAACCGGCACTGATGGATAGAGTGTTTCTGGACTGGAGGGGGATTGTATTGATGATCTCTACATAGATAATAAATTTGCCTCATTTTTTCAGCTCCAAACTAAATATCGCCTTCCTCAACAACACTTCTATCGCTACCTTCAAGTCAGGCATTTTGTACGGGAGCGTATCCCAGAATTCATAGTCAAACCAAAAAGTCACATTCTTTATGATCTACTTCTCTCACAGCCTGACTCTAAACACTTGATCTCCCGCTTTGTCACTGCCTTTACGATACCAGTTGAAGCCGGTCATCTCAGGGAGGCCTGGGCTGCAGAATTGGGCACTCCTGTATCAAATGAACTGTGGGAGGAAGGTTTGTCCGGTATACAGAGCTGCTCTATTTGTTCTAGATACAGGTTAATTCAATTTAAAGTTTTGCATAGACTACATTATTCTAAAACCAAACTTAACAAGATTTTTGAATCGGTTTCCTCCATGTGTGACAGATGTGGTACTGCAGAAGGATCACTATCACATTTATTTTGGCACTGTCCAGTATTAAGTAATTTCTGGAGTGACATATTTAACTGTCTTTCCAAACAATGTCGAATAAATATTCCGCCTGATTGTAATCTGGCTATTTTTGGTTGCTCCGACAATACAAGGGCCCTTCCATCCCACCAGAAGCAGATTCTTAGAGCAGGTATGGTCCCCACTCTCCCCATGTTTTAAGAGGTGGCTCAACGAAATGCTTTCTATTGCTAAGATGGAACAGATTCGTTTTAACAAAGGGAATTTACAAAATTATTTCTTGAAGGTGTGGAAACCATTTTTGATATTGCTTGATGAGGCATGTCTGATCTGTTTATTTTGCTGCTGCTATGTCTTTAATCTGAGCGAACTTTGATCTTGCACTCTGATTGATATTCTGGCTGCCTCGTTTTTTTCCCGTTTTTTTTCCCTTTAATTGGTGTCTTTTGTTTTCTGTCCATTGTGTGTCTGTTATGATAAAATTTGAAAAAAATGAAGCTGTACAATAATTGTATAATGGTAGATGCCGAGCGATTTATTCTTGTACAATTGCTTCTAATTAAAAAAAATGTTTTAAATTGGCTGTGGAAACTATATCCTGCACTCTGTTACTGTGCCAGCAGTGCCACTAACTGGGTATAGCTGGTACTGCAGACCCAGTCTGACAAAGGGTCCTGACTGGAAATGTCTCCTATCCAAGTCCTCCACAGATGCTGCCTGACCCTGAGTAACTCCAGCACTTTGAAAGAGACACTATAAACGAGATTCCAGCATCTGCAGTTCCTTGTGTCTACTGTAGACCCTGGTGGGACAGTGACGCCCCTGCCTCACCGCTCCAGAGACATGGGTTTGATCCTGACCTCCGGTGCTGTCTGTTTGGAGGTAGCACGTTCTCCCTGAAACCGCGTAGGTTTCCTCCGGGTCCTCCCACATCCCAAAGGCGTGCAGGTTTGTAGGTCAATTGGCCCTATGTAAATTGCCCCTTGTTTGTAAGGAATGGATGAGAAAGTGGGATAACATAGAACTAGTGTGAATGGGAGATCGATGGTCAAACGGCACCTCGTGTTCCACTTAGGTAGCCTTCACTCAATGGTCTGAACGTTTAACTCACTAATTTCAGGGAACTAACCAACAACCAGCAATAGTGCAAATTTCGGGGGGGGGGGGGGGGGAGATCAGTCACTGGGGGAAGGAGTGTCCGGGGGGGGGGGGTGACTGGCAATCACCAGGGTGCAGAGTTAAGTAGGATAACAGCCACAGGGAAGAAACTGTTCCTGAACCTGCTGGTCTGGCAACGGAGTGACCTGTAGCGCCTCCCCGATGGGAGGAGGGTAAACAGTCTGTGGTTGGGGTGAGAGTGGTCCTTGACGATGCTTCGTGCCCTTCGCAGACATCGCTTGCTCTGGACAGACTCAATGGAGGGGAGTGAGGAACCGATGATGCGTTGGGCAGTTTTCACCACCCTCTGTAGTGCTTTTCGGTCGGAGACAGAGCAGTTGCCATACCATACTGTGATACAGTTAGTAAGGATGCTCTCAGTGACGCAGCGGTAGAAGTTCACCAGAATCTGAGGAGACAGATGGACTTTCTTTAGTCTCCTCAGGAAGAAGAGACGTTGGTAAGCCTTCTTTCTTTCTTTTTTTCTTTTAAAATCTTTTTATTAGTTTTTTTCCAAAAATCAAAAACAAAACAAAAAACAAAACAAAAAGAATAATGATAAACATAACAATGATGTTGATACATAGGGATCAGGATTACATTAATAACATGTATAACCTAAAAATGAGTCCAGCATCAAAATACACATTGAATATAGACCTTTATGTAAATATGGTTAAATGTTTAAAAGAAAACATATGTAGAAAAAAAAACAAAAAGATGAAAAGAAAAAAAAAGAAAAAAGGAAGAAAGAACCCCCTAAACTAGAAAAAACAGAATCTGAGCTGAGAATTTCGACAATTTAAGACCCTGTTTGTCGTCAAGTCCATTCCACCATATAAAGGTAAAATAATTTTTATAACGGTTGGAGAGGGAGCAATTTATGTTGTGTGAAAGTGTTGAATAAATTTTCCCCAAGTCTTATCAAATTTGATCAAGGGTTCAGCAATGTCACTCCTGATTTTTTCTAAATTTAAACATGATATCATTTCAGAGTACCAATGGAGTGTGGTCGGAGGGTTGGAGTCTTTCCATTTAAGTAAAATAGATCTTCTGGCGATTAATGTTAAAAGCAATCAACCGATGGGCGGAGCGGGAAAATGAATAGAATCTAACATTGGTAGCACGAAATTTGCAGTAATAGAATGAGGTTGTAAATCAATACCTAAAACTACAGAAATAGTATCAACAATTTATTTCCAATATTTTTCCAAAAGTGGCCAGGACCAAAACATATGGGTCAGTGAGGCCACTTCAGAATTACATCTGTCACAGGTAGGATTTATACAGGGTATGACCATAAAAACGAGCTAACTTATCTTTTGACATATGAACTCTGTGAACCAACTTGAATTGTATCAGAGCGAGTCTTGAACACTTTGAGGAAGTATTAACTAATTGAAGAATCCTCTCCCATTTCTCTATAGTTAGAGAAATTTGGAGTTCTCTTTCCCAGTCATTCTTAATTTTATCAAATGTATCTATTTGTAATTTCAAAATCAACATAAATAGTCGTTATTAATCCTTTCTGAGAAGGGTCCAAATGTTTTAAAAAATCCAAAATTTCGGTTTGATGTGGTAGCGGAAAAAAGAGTAGAGTACCCTTCAAAAAATATCTAATTTGTAAATATCTATAAAAATGTGAATTAGCTAAATTATATTTATTGGAGAGTTGTTCGAAAGACATAAAACAACCATCCAAAAACAAATCACGAAAAGCTACTAATCCCTTCCTCTTCCATAACAGAAAGGCTTGATCAGTACTAGAAGGTTGGAAGAGAAAATTTGATAAGATTGGACTCGATAAGATAAAATCATTCAGTCCAAAAAATGTACGAAATTGAAACCTTATTCGAAATGTATGTCTTATTATTGGGTTAATCGTATATTTATTCAATCTCATAACAGTACAAGGTAACGAGGCCCCTAGAATAGAAGCCAATGATAGCCCTTGAATAAAATCACGTTCAAGATTTATCCATCCTGGGCATTGGGTATCTTCCAAATCTTTTGTCCAAAACGTTAAATAATGAACATTAACTGCCCAATAGTAGAATCTAAGGTTCGGCAGTGCCAAACCACCATCATTTTTTTGATTTCTGTAAGTATTTTTTACTTAGTCTGGAATTTTTATTCTGCCATATATATAAGGACATTTTGGAGTCAATAATATCAAAGAAAGATTTAGCAATAAAAATTGGTATCGTCTGAAATAAATATAAACATTTCGGTAAGATAAACATTGATTTGGCTGATTAAAGATAAGGGTGACCATTTAGTAAACTGTTGTTTGATATGGTCAATTAAAGGCATAAAATTAGCTTTAAATAAATCCTTGTGTTTCTTGGTAATCTTAATACCTAAATAAGTAAAACTTTTGGTAGTCAATCTAAGTGGAAACTATCCATAATTTGAAACTAGATTGTTTAATGGAAAAAGCTCACTCTTTCTAAGATTTAGTTTATAACCAGAGAAACTACTAAATTGATTAAGTAATGCTACTATTGCCGGAATAGATTTCTCAGGGTTAGAAATGAATAAAAACAGATCATCTGCATAAAGAGATAGCTCATGTGTCTTATTCCCGCGGACAATACCAAAAATATTAGGGGATTCCCTAATAACGGCCAAAGGTTCCAAAGCAATATCAAATAGTAAAGGACTTAAAGGACAGCCTTGATTAGCGAGTACCTCGAAAGAGCCTGAAAAAAGATCACTGATTTTGGTAAGTACAGAAGCCTGAGGTATATGATATATCAGCTTGATCCAAGAAATAAATTAAATTTTGAAAATTGAATATTGAATAAGTATTCCCTGACTACTCTATCAAACGCATTCTCGGCATCAAGAGAAATGACATATTATGGGGTTTTATTTGACGCTGTATATACGATATTCATTAATCTCCTAACGTTAAAGTATGTGACGATTTTGAATAAAACCTGTCTGATCTTCAGAAATAATTTGCGTTAAAATATTTTACAATCTCATAGCTAATATTTTGGACAGAATTTTGGAATCTACATTTAACAGTGATATAGGTCTATATGGTGTCATATATATGGTAGGGTCTTTATCTTTGTTAAGAATCAAAGAAATAGATGCTTCATAAAAGCATTGTGGTAATCTATTCCTTAAAAAGGCTTCTTTAAAAACCTTGCATAGCCAGGGACACAATAAACTTGAAAAATACTTTAAAAATTCTACTGTAAACCCATCTAAACCAGGAACTTTACCAGAATTCATTGAAAGGATTGCTTTCTGTATTTCTTCTACCGTGATGGATTAATCTAACAACAGAGACTCATTATGTGGTAAATTTGGCAAGTTCAGTTTCTTTAAAAACTCATGCATTATATTGGAATCAGTAGGAAATTCTGATTGGTATAGGGAGGTATAAAATTCCTGAAAGGATTTATTAATTTTGTCATGGTCTACAGTTAGTGTACCATCCCGTTTACTCACTTTAGAAATCTGACGTTTGGTCGACACCGCTTTCAACCGATTAGCGAGTAATTTACCAGATTTTCGCCATGTATATAAAATTGACTTTTGGTTTTAAGTAGCTGGTTCACAATCGGTGATACTAATAACAAATCATATCTCAATTGAAGTTCAACTCTATTCTTATAGAGCTCTAGACTAGGAGCTTTTGAATATTTTTTATCAATTTCTTTAATCTCGCCAGCCAATATACGTATTTCTTTTTGAATTTGTTTTTGAATTTAATTTTTTAAAGTATTAAATAATTTGTCCATGAATATATGCCTTAAAAGCATCCCAGACTATACCATTGGATATTTCTTCAGTAGAGTTTGTCAAGAAGAAGAAAGCAATCTGATCTTTAATAAAATTAACAACATTTAGATCTTGAAGCAAAGTAGCATTAAATCGCTATTGTTTAGCACTAAACTTGGAATCAGGTAGTTTGATTAATAGTTTCAATGGTGCATGATCAGAAATAGCAATTGCATCATGCAGTGACCGATGAAGTTAGCTGAGAATCTATTATAAAGTAGTCAATCCTAGAATAACTATGATATACATGAGAAAAAAAAGAAAATTCTTTGTCATTTGGGTGTAAGAATCTCCAAACTTCTAACATTTCAGAGTCAAGTAAAAAAGAATTGATAAAACTAACTGATTTATTTGGAAGCACATGATCAGATGTAGACCTGTCAATCAAGGGGTTCAGACAACAGTTGAAATCTCCACCCATTATTAAAAAGTGTCATTTAAATTGGGAAAGGATGCAATTAACTGTTTAAAAAAACTCAGGGTGATCAATATTTGGTGCATAATCATTCACCATAGCAATTTTTTGCTTATAAAGAACACCAGGAATCACCAAAAATCTACCATATGGATCAGAAATTGTTTCATAATGAACAAACGGAATTGAGGAGTCAATAAAAATAGAGACTCCTTTCACCTTAGCCTGAGAATTTGAATGAAACTGCTGTCCTCTCCAAAACTTGAAAAATCGTTGATTGTCATCTTACCTTCCATAAGTTTCCTGAACAAAAATAATCAGAGCATTTAGTCTACGAATAACTTTTTTTTTAAATGTCCTCTTAATGGGATGGTTCAAGCCATTCCCATTCCATGAAAGGAAGTTAATAACTTTATCCATATTGTTTGTAAAAATCATGTGGGATGTAAAGGGTTAATTTCTTAAAGCCTAGTTCATGATACTGGAAGAAGAAAAATCTAGGGCGGAGCCAGAAGTGACGACATTTCAGATATTTTTGTAGTTCAGATTCTGCACAAATGAAAAACATTAAGTAATAAACAAAAGACCCCTCCCTCCCCCCTACCCACCCATGTAAAGCCCGAAACTGACCAATAGACAGTCAGTAAGCTACCTAATCCCTTTCCTACCCCCATCTCTCCTAACAACAGCACCCAGCGTAAAACAAAAGCATATTTGCCACTCAATAGCCAAAACACAGTCAATGTTGTGGTTTGAGGAAAAAAAAGTACATGTTGGCAGTGGAGCTGAAGAACAAGAGCTACTTCATATTATTTATCCAAGGTCAAAATATGAAAAACAAGAACTGCGCTCACTTAATTTGTCTAAAGACAGGGGAAAACAAATTCCTTCAATTTTAAAAATAGAAAAAGATAAATTCTTAAAAATTTATATATACAAAAGAAAAACAACTCGTCCTGTTAAATTCTTAATCATTACCAACCGATATATTGCCAAAATCGGAACAGTAAATCTCCAATTATAACCTAATCAGCTATCAATTACTCCCCTTCACCCTCGTAAGCCTCCAGAAAGATGGAAGCGTCTTGAGGATTGTTAAAAAATCGAATGTTACCATTAAAGAGTCATATACGCAGTCTAGCTGGATAAACTAAGGCTGGGCGCAACTTTTTCTTTAAAAAATCAGACATTATCAGACGACAGATGGCACAATGGGCTAAGTGTTCGGCTGGCAACCGGAAGGTAGCTGGTTCGAATCCCGCTTGGAGTGCATACTGTCGTTGTGTCCTTGGGCAAGACACTTCACCCACCTTTGCCTGTGTGTGTCCTTGGGCAAGACACTTCACCCACATTTGCCTGTGTGTGTGAATGTAATTATGTGAAGCACTTTGGGGTCAATGCAAGTTGACTAAAAATGTGCTATATAAATAAAGAAATTTAAATTTTTAAAATTACATTATGGAAAGACTTTCTTATTTCCAAAAGCTCGTAACTATAATCAGGAACAAAACGAAACTTGCATCCTTCATATTCAACCATGCCCAACTTTTTTGCTGCCTGGAGAATATTCTCCTTCATGTGCAAGAAGTGAAACCAAACAATCAAATGTCTCGGTTTATTACCGGATTCCTTCTCAATCCTGTGTGTGTTATCCAAAAATGGAAGATTTTCATAGTGCTCAATGTTGAAAGTCTCATTTATCATTTTAGAAGCATATTTTATAACATTATCTCCTTCTTGACCTTCCGGCAAACCAACAATTCACAAATTCAGTCGACGGCTTCTGTTTTCCAGGTCCATATTTTTGATCTTGTATTGCTGGAGTGCTCGAGTATTTTCATTCATTCTCCGTTCCAGTTTTTCAATCTTCAAATCTCTCTCCTGGCCCAGGGTTCGCAAGTTATCAATTTGTTCCTTCTGTTCACGAGATTCATCTTGTAACACATTCAGCTTTTCTTGAACTTCCTTGAATTTGCTCGAAACTCCTTTCACCATTTCTTCCAAACTGCAAAATCTTGTTTTCATTTCATTTTTCAGTTCATCGTTCATTTTCGATATTGCTTCTAAAATACCTGAGTCAGAAGCTGTGGCTGTGACTGTGGTTTTCCCATGTTCCTTCTTTGGGGAGCTCCTTTCCTTCTTGTATCCATCCTTTTCACGATTAAGGTGTATATGAAAAGTTAGACCGTGCCTTAAAGTCAAGTAATAACAAGTAGCATTGAAAGAGTGGTAAGTGAAGGTTAAAAGTTAAGTGAGCAAACAAATTTGCAACCTTTACAGCATGCTGCCACAAGGAGAGTTCGAGCCTTCTTGATCAGTGTTGAGGTATTGTGGGTCCAAGAGAGGTTATCAGAGATGTTGACCCCCAGAAACCTGAAGCTGGAAAAGCACTCCACCTCCGTCCCATTCATATGGATGGGGGTGTGCGTGCCACCCCTAGACCTTCTGTAGTCCACAATGAGCTCCTTGGTCTTCTTGGAGTTAAGGGCCAGGTTGTTGTCAGCGCACCATGTTGCTAGGAGCTGGACCTCCTCCCTATAGGCCAACTCATCGTTGTCTCTGATGAGGCCAATCGCCGTTGTATCATCTGCACACTTGATGGTGTTAGTACCATGTACAGGCGTGTAGTTGTAGGTGAAGTGGGAGTAGAGGAGAGGGCTCAGCACACAGCCCTGCGGAACGGCCCTGTTCAGGGTGAGGGTTGAAGAGGCGTGGTTGTCTAACCTAACAGACTGGGGTCCAGTATCCAGTTGCAGAGGATCCCTTCCTCTGGGGTTCACATTCCGTGCCTCTTCTCTCACAGCCTTTTGTCTTTTCATCTCTGGCCTTTATCCAACCATCTGCCTATCAACCCCCGTTCCATCTTTCTTCCTCTTACCCTCCAACCACAGTGAGAGGCGGCATGGTGGCGCAGCGGTAGGGTTGCTGCCTTGCAGTGCCAGTTCAATCCTGACTATGGGTGCTGTGTGTATGGAGTTTGAATGTTCTCCCTGTGATCATGAGTTTTCTCCAGGTGCTCAGGTTTCCTCCCACACTTCAGGTTTGTAGGTTAATTGGCTTCTATAAAGTGTAAACTGTCCCAAGTGTGTAGGATAGTGCTAGTGTACTAGCTGGTCAGCGTAGACACAGTAGGCCAAAGGGCCTGTTTCCCACTGTATCTCTAAAGTCTGAAAGTCTAAAGTCACAATCAGTCTGAAGGTTCTTGACCCGAAACGTTACCTATCTATATTCTCCAGAGACACTGCCTAACCCGCTGAGTTACTCCAACACATTGTGACCTCTTGTCATTTATTTGTTCTTTGTTCTTACTGAAACTCAAGACAATTACAAGGCAATTAAAGGAAATCAATGGCCTGCGGTTCCTCTGGGGAGCAGTGTGGCTCCACATTATTGACCCACGTTAAATTGTGGACTGGATTAATGGTCAGAACAACCACCCCCTCCATACTGGGAACACCCAGCTGTTCACAGATGTTGCAGCCTGCAGCTGTTTGAAGTGGCCCAGAAGGGCTGTTCAAAGAGGGGTGAGCAGAACAGGAACAGGTTTAGGTTTATTGTCACCTGTACCGAGGTACATTGAGAAGCTTTGTTGTACATGCAGATAATACCATACAGAAATACAATCAACTCAAACTTGTAAAATAGGTAGAGCAAAGGGGAAGATACAGAGTGTAGAATATAGTTCTCAGCATTGTAGCGCATCAGTTCTATAGACTGATAAAGTCCAATTTCCAAAATGGGGTACAGTTTATGGAAAGACCGTTCAGAAGCCTGATAGCAGAGGGGAAGAAGCTGTTCCTGAGTCTGAAAGTGCGCGCTTTCAAGCTTCTGTATCTTCTGCTGGACGGGAGAGGGGAGAAAGAGGAATGACCAGGGTTGGACAGGGACATGTCTTTGATTACATTGGCCACCTTTCCGAGGCAGTATGAAGTGTAGATGGAGTCTGGTCTATGCGATGGACTGGGCTACATTTACAACTCTCTGTGATTTCTTGCAGTCTTGGGCCGAGCATAATCACCATCCAATGAAATCATGGGGGATTCATCTAGGTGACATTTTAGTTCGGGACGTGAAGAATAACATCACCCATCCTTTGACTCCAGAGTTGCTACCTGACCCACTGTGTTGCTCCAGCACTGTGTCCACAGAAAAGGGGACCTTATGTTACAGTGGTACAAGACATTTGTGAGGTTGCACTTGGAGTAGTGTGATCAGTTTTGGTCATCCTAGGGTGGCACAGTGGAACAGCAGGTAAAGCTGCAGCTTTACTGCGTCAGAGACCTGAGTTTGATCCTGACCTCCGGTGCTGTCTTTATGGAGATTGCATGTTCTCCCTGTGACCGCATGGGTTGGCTCTGGATGCTCCGGTTTCCACCCACACTCCAAAGATGTGCAGGTTTGTAGGTTAATTGACTTCAGTAAATTGTCTCTAGTGTGCAGGATAGTGTTAGTGTACGGATGATCGTTGGTCGGCGTTGACCTCGTGGGCTGAAGGGCCTGTTTCCATGCTTTATCTCTAAACTAAATAAATGTCAGTAAACTAGAAAGAGTGTAGAGAAGATTCTGAGGATGTTGGCAGGACTCGAGGGCCTAAGCTGTAGGGAGAGGTTGGGCAGGTTAGGACTTTATTCATCGGAGACCCTACATCCTGGACATCCGGTGGCACTGTTACTGGCTGTATAGAGCATGTTTCTTTTGTTTTTTTCAGTATTTTATGTGGGGGGGAAGCGGGTAGGATAAGAGGAAAACCGTCCTTCAGTCGCTTCCTGGCGAGGATGCAGCTATTATCCGTGTCGCATCCTCGCATTCTCGCCCCCCCCCCCTCCGGACAAACTGGATTGGCGTGGCCTTTCCGGCCGGGACGGGACCAGGGCTTCAGCAGCCGCGTCGCTGCGCTCGATACATCGCGGAGCGAGCGAGGCCTTACCTGGGATCGCCGCTTGGAGCTCCAGAGTGTTGGGCCGCTGCTCCAACATCACGGAGCTCCCAATGCGGGCGGCGCTGACTTTAACATCGTGGACTCCTGGAACCCTTTGCTGGGGGTCGCCAGCGCGAATCTCTGCCCAGCGCAGCTTGTGGACATTGGGAGCCGCGGACTCCGGTGGAAGGTGGCCGAATCAGAGGTCCAGGCCGCTGAGGATGTTCTCCCGTTCGACGTCGGGGTTCCATTGATCCCGGCGAGAGGGCCTGAACATCGGGCCGCCCGTAGCGGCGGCTACGAGGTGCTCGGGAGGCCATCAGGGGAACATCAGTGAGGAGGTTGACTGGACAGTGGGGAACTTTGGTGCCGCTGTGGGGATGTTTGTGTTGTGGACTACTGTGTTCTGTGTTTTTATTTTTTTTAATTTTTTGTAAGGGAAAGATAATTTTGTTGTCTCTTAATTGAAGACAATGACAATAAACTAAATCAAATCAAACATTGTATCCTCATGATATTCTGATGTCTTTTGTCCACATGGGTCTTGCTTCCTTGGGCAGATGGAGATCACTCTGGGCAGATGGGGAATGTCAATCAGGAAGCCTTAGTCCCATGGGAGCGGATCATGAGTCGATCCCAGCTCACAGCATTCCCGCCATCCATGGCGGCAGAAAGAGTCCTAGGGTTCCCAGCAGGCAAATGATGATGAAGATCCACAAGAAGATCCTGTCGATCACCATGGCAACATATTTCCAATCTTCCTTCACCTGTAACAAGAGAGGAAGAGCAGTCCACATTACCAGGACGTGCAACACATATCTCTGCCCCCAGGTCAAGAGACATGCAGTGGCGCAACGGGTAGAGCTGCTGCCTCACAGCGCCAGAGACCCAGGTTCAAACCTGACCTTGGGTGCTGTCTGTGTGGAATTTGTACGTTTTTCCTGTGTCCGCATGGGTTTCCTCCGGGTGCTCCAGTTTCCTCCCACATCCCAAAGACGTGCAGGTTTGTAGGTTGATTGACCTCTATAAATTGTTCCCTGTGTAGGGAGTCGATTAGAAAGTGGGATAACATAGAACTGGTGTGAACAGATGATGGATGGTCTGCATGGACTCCATCCTGTTTCCATGCTGTATCTCCAAAACTAACCTAAACATGAAACCTAAAAACTAAAAACCCACCTCCTCAGTTCCTGCAATCCTCTCAGTGAAACACTCAACAAACACATGGCGACCACGGTGTACTGCTCCTTGCTGTTTTGTATGTGTTTGTTCGTTTGTGTCCTCTGTGAAAACCCTACAAAGATTACTTTCACTAGAGAGGAACTCATAAACTGGGCCCTTCTACACCCACCCCCCTCCAATCACCACTTCACACCCAATCACCCACACCCTCTGTGCTGCACAACAACACTTCTCATAGAAACATAGAAATTAGGTGCAGGAGTAGGCCATTCAGCCCTTCGAGCCTGCACCACCATTCAATATGATCATGGCTGATCAACCAACTCAGTATCCCGTACCTGCCTTCTCTCCATACCCCCTGATCCCTTTAGGCACAAGGGCCACATCTAACTCCCTCTTAAATATAGTCAATGAACTGGCCTCAACTACCTTCTGTGGCAGAGAATTCCAGAGATTCACCACTCTCTGTGTGAAAAATGTTTTTCTCATCTCGGTCCTAAAAGATTTCCCCCTTATCCTTAAACTGTGACCCCTTGTTCTGACTTCTCCAACATCGGGAACAATCTTCCTGCATCTAGCCTGTCCAACCCCTTAAGAATTTTGTACGTTTCTATAAGATCCCCCCTCAATCTTCTAAATTCTAACGAGTACAAGCCGAGTCTATCCAGTCTTTCTTCATACGAATGTCCTGAACTCCCAGGAATCAGTCTGGTGAACCTTCTCTGTACTCCCTCTATGGCAAGAATGTGGTTCCTCAGATTAGGAGACCAAAACTGCATGCAATACTTCAGGTGTGGCCTCACCAAGACCCTGTACAACTGCAGTAGAACCTCCCTGCTCCTATACTCAAATCCTTTTGCCATGAATGCTAACATACCATTCGTTTTCTTCACTGCCTGCTGCACCTGCATGCCTACTTTCAATGACTGGTGTACCATGACACCCAGGTCTCGTTGCATCTCCCCTTTTCCTAATCGGCCACCATTCACATAAAAGTCTACTTTCCTGTTTTTGCCACCAAAGTGGATAACCTCACATTTATCCACATTATACTGCATCTGCAATGCATTTGCCCACTCACCCAGCCTATCCAAGTCACCTTGCAGCCTCCTAGCATCCTCCTCACAGCTAACACTGCTTCCCCAGCTTCGTGTCATCCGCAAACTTGGAGATGTTGCATTCAATTCCCTCGTCCAAATCATTAATATATATTGTAAATAGCTGGGGTCCCAGCACTGAGCCTTGCAGTACCCCACTAGTCACTGCCTGCCATTCTGAAAAGGATCCGTTACTCCTACTCTTTGCTTCCTGTCTGCCAGCCAGTTCTCTATCCACATCATTACTGAACCCCCAATACCATGTGCTTTAAGTTTGTATACTAATCTCTTATGTGGGACCTTGTCGAAAGCCTTCTGAAAGTCCAGATATAACACATCCACTGGTTCTCCCTTATCCACTCTACTAGTTACATCCTCGAAAAATTCTATAAGATTCGTCAGACATGATTTACCTTTCATAAATCCATGCTGACTTTGTCCAATGATTTCACCACTTTCCAAATGTGCTGCTAATAACTGACTCTAGCAGTTTCCCCACTACCGATGTTAGATTAACTGGTCTGTAATTCCCCGTTTTCTCTCTCCCTCCCTTTTTAAAAAGTGGGGTTAGATTAGCTACCCTCCAATCCTCAGGAACTACTCCAGAATCTAAAGAGTTTTGAAAAATTATCACCAATGCATCCACTATTTCTGGGGCTACTTCCTTAAGTACTCTGGGATGCAGCCTATCTGGCCCTGGGGATTTATCGGCCTTTAATCCATTCAATTTACCTAACACCACTTCCCGGCTAACCTGGATTTCACTCAGTTCCTCCATCTCATTTGACCCCTGGTCCCCTGCTATTTCCGGCAGATAGTTTATGTCTTCCTTAGTGAAGACAGAACCAAAGTAGTTATTCAATTGGTCTGCCATGTCCTTGTTCCCCATGATCAATTCACCTGTTGCTGACTGCAAGGGACCTACATTGGTTTTAACTAATCTTTTTCTCTTTGCATATCTATAAAAACGTTTGCAGTCAGTTTTTATGATCCTTGCCAGTTTTCTTTCATAATCTATTTTCCCTTTCCTAATTAACCCTTGTTTAAAAGGATATTGGGATGATGATAGGTGATTGTGATATTTGTTATACTGATTGTATTGGGAAGGGTGATTATAGGGTGATGGGATGTAAATATGACTAAGATACTGTATAGTATATGAGGGTTTTTTCTTTTCTTTTTCTTTTTTCTTTTTTGTATGGCTTTGTAAATATTTGATTAGTGTTCAAATGTAAATAATTTGGTGTACATATAGTGGCTGGTGTACATATGGTGTACATATAGTTGCTATAGCCTTGCAGTCAGAAACAGGTGAATTGATCATGGGGAACAAGGACATGGCAGACCAATTGAATAACTACTTTGGATCCGTCTTCACTAAGGAAGACATAAATAACCTGCCGGAAATAGCAGAGGACCGCGGATCAGAGAAGGAGGAACTGAGTGAAATCTAGGTTAGTCGGGAAGTGGTGTTGGGTAAATTGAATGGATTAAAGGCCGATAAATCCCCAGGGCCAGATAGGCTGCATCCCAGAGTACTTAAGGAAGTAGCTCCAGAAATAATGGATGCATTAGTGATAATTTTTCAAAACTCTTTAGATTCTGGAGTAGTTCCTGAGGATTGGAGGGTAGCTAACGTAACCCCAGTTTTTAAGAAGGGAGGGAGAGAGAAAACAGGGAATTACAGACCAGTTAGTCTAACATCGGTAGTGGGGAAACTGCTAGAGTCAGTTATTAAAGATGGGATAGCAGCACATTTGGAAAATGGTGAAATCATTGGACAAAGTCAGCATGGATTTACGAAAGGTAAATTCTGTCTGACGAATCTTATAGAATTTTTCGAGGATGAAACTAGTAGTGGATAGGGGAGAACCTGTGGATGTGTTGTATCTGGACTTTCAGAAGGCTTTCGACAAGGTCCCACATAAGAGATTAGTATACAAACTTAAAGCACATGGTACTGGGGGTTCAGTATTGATGTGGATAGAGAACTGGAAGCAAAGAGTAGGAGTAAACGGATCATTTTCACAATGGCAGGCAGTGAGTAGTGGGGTACCGCAAGGCTCAGTGTTGGGACCCCAGCTATTTACAATATATATTAATGATCTGGATGAGGGAATTGAAGGCAACATCTCCAAGTTTGCGGATTACACTAAGCTGGGGGCAGTGTTAGCTGTGAGCAGCATGCTAGGAGACTGCAAGGTGACTTGGATAGGCTGGGTGAGTGGGCAAATGTTTGGCAGATGCAGTATAATGTGGATAAATGTGAGGTTATCCACTTTGGTGGCAAAAACAGGAAAGCAGACTTTTATCTAAATGGTGGCCGATTAGGAAAAGGGGAGATGCAACGAGACCTGGGTGTCATGGTACACTAGTCATTGAAAGTAGGCATGCAGGTGCAGCAGGCAGTGAAGAAAGCGAATGGTATGTTAGCTTTCATACGAAAAGGATTTGAGTATAGGAGCAGGGAGGTTCTACTGCAGTTGTACAGGGTCTTGGTGAGACCACACCTGGAGTATTGCGTACAGTTTTGATCTCCAAATCTGAGGAAGCACATTATTGCCATAGAGGGAGTGCAGAGAAGGTTCACCAGACTGATTCCTGGGATGTCAGGACTTTCATATGAAGAAAGACTGGATAGACTCGGCTTATACTCACTAGAATTTAGGAGATTGAGGGGGGATCTTATAGAAACGTACAAAATTCTTAAGGGGTTGGACAGGCTAGATGCAGGAAGATTGTTCCCGATGTTGGGGAAGTCCAGGACAAGGGGTCACAGCTTAAGGATAAGGGGGAAATCCTTTAAGACCGAGATGAGAAAAACATTTTTCACACAGAGAGTGGTGAATCTCTGGAACTCTCTGCCACAGAGGGTAGTTGAGGCCAGTTCATTGGCTATATTTAAGAGGGAGTTAGATGTGGCCCTTGTGGCTAAAGGGATCAGGGTGTATGGAGAGAAGGCAGGTACGGGATACTGAGTTGGATGATCAGCCATGATCATATTGAATGGCGGTGCAGGCTCGAAGGGCCGAATGGCCTACTCCTGCACCTATTTTCTATGTATCTATGTATCTATGTAAATTTGTATAAGATAATTACAAGCAATTGAATAAGGGGTGGGAATTAATAAGCTTTGGCTTCTTCCTGCTCCTTTTCGGACACATATGATTTCATTTATTTATAGATATTGTTTATGACACTTTATAAATATTTTTGTTTTGTTTTTTGTATGCTGTTTCACATTTGCTTTTTATTCTTTTATTCTGTTCGAAATAAATAATTTTTTTAATAAATCTTTTTTTTTTTTTAAACCCTTTGTCCTCCTCTGCTGGACTGAATTTCTCCCAGTCCTCTGGTCGGCTGCTTTTTCTGACTAATTTGTATGCTTCATCTTTTGTTTTGATACTATCCCTGATTTCCCTTGTTATCTACGGATGCACTACCTTCCCTGATTTATTCTTTTGCCAAACTGGGATGAACAATTGTTATAGTTCATCCATGCAGTCTTTAAATGCCTTCTTTTGCATATCCTCCGTCGACCCTTTAAGAATCAATTGCCAGTCTAACTTGGCCAATTCACGTCTCATACCCTTAAAGTTACCTTTCTTTAAGTTCAGAACCCTTGTTTCTGAATTAATTATGTCACTCTCCATCCTAATGAAGAACTCAACCATATTATGGTCCATCATCAACAATAAAAATAGAGGAGGTGGAGAGATTTTTCAGAGGGCAAAAGAGCTGGAAATCTCCAGGACCTGACGATGTTTACCCCTCTACTCTTTAGCTCTGTGCCAAACAGCTGGCACCGGTATATACAGACATTTTTAACCAGTCCCTGCAAACATGTACTGTCTCTGCCTGCTTCAAAGTCTCCACTAATGTCCCTGTACCCAAAAAGGCAAGGATTGCTTGTCTTAATGACTACAGGCCTATCGCACTGACCTCTGTAGTCATGAAGCCACTCGAAAGGCTTGTGCTGGCCAAGACTATAGGAGAGCTCCCCCTCCCCTCACCCCACTCACCATCAACAACACCACAGTTGTATCTGTGGAGTCTTTTAAGTTCCTGAGAAGAAAAATATAAAAGTGGATAAGTCTCCAGGTCCTGACAGGATATTCCCTAGGACATTGAGGGAAGTTAGTGTAGAAATAGCCGGGGCTATGACAGAAATATTTCAAATGTCATTAGAAACGGGAATAGTCCCCGAGGATTGGCGGACTGCACATGTTGTTCCATTGTTTAAAAAGGGTTCTATGAGTAAACCTAGCAATTATAGACCTGTTAGTTTGACTTCAATGGTGGGCAAATTAATGGAAAATATACTTAGAGATAATATATATAAGCATCTGGATAAACAAGGTCTGATTAGGAACAGTCAACATGGATTTGTGCCTGGAAGGTCATGTTTGACTAATCTTCTTGAATTTTTTGAAGAGGTTACTAGGGAAATTGACGAGGGTAAAGCAGTGGATGTTGTCTATATGGACTTTAGTAAGGCCTTTGACAAGGTTCAAAGGTTCAACTGTTGGGTATAAATGCAGGAATAGCAAGATGGATTCAACAGTGGCTGAATGGGAGAAGCCAGAGGGTAATGGTGGATGGCTGTTTGTCGGGTTGGAGGCAGGTGACTAGTGGGGTGCCTCAGGGATCTGTGTTGGGTCCTTTGTTGTTTGTCATGTACATCAATGATCTGGATGAAGGGGTGGTAAATTGGATTAGTAAGTATGCAGATGATACCAAGATAGGGGGTGTTGTGGATAATGAAGAGGATTTCCAAAGTCTACAGAGTGATTTAGGCCATTTGGAAAAATGGGCTGAAAGATGGCAGATGGAGTTTAATGCTGATAAATGTGAGGTGCTACACCTTGGCAGGACAAATCAAAATAGGAAATACATGGTAAATGGTAGGGAATTGAAGAATACAGTTGAACAGAAGGATCTGGGAATAACCGTGCATAGTTCCTTGAAGGTGGAATCTCATATAGATAGGGTGGTAAAGAAAGCTTTTGGTATGCTAGCCTTTATAAATCAGAGCATTGAGTATAGAAGCTGGGATGTAATGTTAAAATTGTACAAGGCATTGGTGAGACCAAATCTGGAGTATGGTGTACAATTTTGGTCGCCCAATTATAGGAAGGATGTCAACAAAATAGAGAGAGTACAGAGGAGATTTACTAGAATGTTGCCTGGGTTTCAACAGCTAAGTTACAGAGATAGGTTGAATAAGTTAGGTCTTTACTCTCTGGAGCGCAGAAGGTTAAGGGGGGACTTGATAGAGGTCTTTAAAATGATGAGAGGGATAGACAGAGTTGATGTGGACAAGCTTTTCCCTTTGAGAATAGGGAAGATTCAAACAAGAGGACATGACTTTAGAATTAAGGGACAGAAGTTTAGGGGTAACATGAGGGGGAACTTCTTTACTCAGAGAGTGGTAGCGGTGTGGAATGAGCTTCCAGTGGAAGTGGAGGCGGCAGTTTCGTTGGTATCATTTAAAAATAAATTGGATATGCATATGGATGAGAAGGGAATGGAGGGTTATGGTATGAGTGCAGGCAGGTGGAACTAAGGGAAAAAAAGTTGTTCGGCATGGACTTGTAGGGCCGAGATGGCCTGTTTCCGTGCTGTAATTGTTATATGGTTATATGGTTATATCTCCAAGGACCTTAAGTGGGGGGCTACCATCGACTCCACAGTCAAAAGGGCACCACAGAGGATGTAGTTCCTACGGCAGCTGAGGAAGCACAATCTGCCACAGGCAATAATGGTCCAATTCTACACGGCCATCGTAGAGTCTGTTCTCTCCTTCTCCATCATGGTCTGGTTTGGCTCAGCCACCAAGCACGACACCTGGAGGCTACAGCGAATTGTCCGATCAGCAGAGAAGGTTATTGGCTGCAACCTTCCCTCCATTGATGAACTGTACACTGCAAGAGCCAGGAAGCGAGCGGGCAAGATCATCTCTGACCCCTCTCACCCTGGCCACAAACTCTTTGAATCATTTCCCTCTGAAAGACGAATCCGGATTGTCAAAGCTGCCACAGCCAGACATAAAAACAGTTTTTATCCATGAGTAGTTGCTCTAGTTACTCAACAACCAAAAATCTGTAGCCTCCCTTTGATCTGGTATTTTGTTGGTTCACTTGCTTGATCAATGGTGTTTTATCATTAATGTTTTATTATTATTAATGTTTAGTGTTTTCTGAGTCATTCATAACTGTCACTGTATGTCATGTTGTTACTTGTGGGCGGAGCATCAAGGCAAATTCCTTGTATGTGAATACTTGGCCAATAAACTTACTTACATACTTACTTACATTTAGAATATTGTGTTCAGTTCTGGGCATCATGTTATAGGAAAGATGTTGTCCAGCTGGAAAGGGTTCACAGAAGATTAACGAGGTTGTTGCCAGGACTAGAGGGTCTGAGCCATAGGGAGAGGTTGAGTTGGATGAGACTCTATTCCTTGGAATGCAGGAGGATGAGGAGTGATCTTGTAGAGGTGTTTAAAATCATGAGAGGAATAGATTGGGTATCTGCACAGAGCCTCTTGCCCAGAGTAGGTGAACCGAGGACCAGAGGACATAGGTTTAAGGTGAAGGGGAAAAGATTTAATACAAATCTGAAGGGTACCCTTTTCACACAAAGGATGGTGGGTGTATGGAACAAGCTGCCAGAGGAGGTAGTTGAGGCTGGGACTATCCCAACGTTTCAGAAACAGTTCAACAGGTACATGGATAAGACAGGTTTAAAGGGATATGGACCAAACGCGGGCAGGTGGGTCTAGTGTAGCTAGGACATGTTGGCCGTTGTGGGCAAGTTGGGCTGAAGTGCCCGTTTCCACAGTATCACTCTCTGACTCTTTGAGTATGGTATTCACTGGTCGGCACAGACTTGGTGGGCTGAAGAGCCTGTCTCTGCACTGTATCACTAAATTCTAAATGTAGTACAACTTACGGAGGCATCGGCTTTCTCTGCCCGCAGGTGGTCAGCAACGTAGCGGACTCCATCCACAGCTTGCTCCATGCCAGGACTCAATGCCACACTGCCGGCCTTCCCTGAACACCCTCCGGCCGCCTCTCCCATCCTGCATGAGGCTCTTACTCTCAGCTTGCCTCGAAATGGAGATGAAGCAGCCGGAGTGTGGTCTCCTGCCTCTCCTCTCCCAAGAGCGGGCATAGATACAGAGTAACCGTTGGCCTGCGAGCAATCCTCAAGCAAGCGGCCCTGCTGGTCAGTGCAAGAGCGAGAGCGAGCGCTGGTCAGCGGGACACTCTCCTGCCCTGTAGGGTGCTGCAAACTCATTGACCTGGCCTTGGAGAGGGTACCTGGTTGGTCCGTGGTGAGACAGGGAGGGTGGTCAATGGGTGGTGAGCAATGCCAAGCAGTCTCTGCCTGGTCATCCCAGAGGACACTACACTGGGCAGGTGGCACCATGCACAGTGCTTGGCATCTCTCCTCCTCCCCCTGAGAATGAACCAAGGACAGCCTGAGGTGCTTTTGGTCACCGTTGCTCGACAGCCCTGCTCTGCCGGTGACGAGACCGAGAAATTCTCGGCAATCCTTGTTGCCGGCTGGAGGTCTTTGCATGAAGAGCAGGCGGGGGATGAAATGGAGGAAGGATCTCCGCACCCAGGCAGGCATGATGTGGGTGTCGGGCGAGCGGTGATGTACGTTCAACACGAAGACCGTGATGATGATGGAGAGAGTGACGAAGATCATGGTGAAGAGCAGGTACTCGCCGATGAGGGGGATGACCAGCGAGGTGGAAGGAATGATCTCCGTAATAAGCAGCAGGAAGACAGTCAGTGAAAGGAGGACCGAGATACAGAGGGTGATCTTCTCCCCACAGTCCGAGGGCAGGTAGAAGACCAGCATGGTCAAGAAGGAGATGAGAAGACAAGGGACAATGAGGTTAATGGTGTAGAAGAGAGGGAGCCTCCTGATTAGGAAGGAGTAGGTGATATCCGAATACTCTTCCACGCAGCACTCGTACTTCTTGATGTTGTAGTTGCCAATGGCGGTAATGATGGCCCACTCTCCGCTCTCCCAGTAGTCCTGTTGGTCCACCTGTCTGTCCATGCTCACCAGGTCTATCTTGGCTTTGTCAAAGGTCCATGATCCAAACTTCATGGTGCAGTTCTGCTGGTCAAACGGGAAGAAGGTGACATCAATGTTGCAGGAGCTCTTGTAGATGGCCGGAGGTGTCCACTTGACTCGGCCACTGTGGAACAGCTGGGCCTTGGTCAGGTGAGTGACAGCAAAGTCCCCATCCGCACTGCAGGGAGAAACACATCCAACACCATCACCGAGGCTGAACCCACACAGAACGTCATTTTTAAGAAAGAATGGAGAGAGAAAACAGGGAATTATAAACCAGTTAGCCTGACATCGGTGGTGGGGAAGTTGCTGGAGTCAATTATAAAAGATGAAATAGCCGAACATTTCGATGGCAGTAACAGGATCGGTCCGAGTCAGCATGGATTTACGAAGGGGAAATCATGCTTGACTAATCGTCTGGAATTTTTTGAAAATGTAACTGGGAAAATGGATAAGGGAGAGCCAGTGGATGTAGTGCACGTGGACTTTCAGAAAGCATTTGATAAGGTCCCACATAGGGGATTAGTGGGCAAAATTAGGGCACATGGTATTGGGGGTAGAGTGCTGACATGGATAGAGAAGTGATTGGCAGACAGGAAACAAAGAGTAGGGATTAACGGGCCCCTTTCAGAATGGCAGGCAGTGACTAGTGGGGTACCGCAAGGCTCGGAGCTGGGACCGCAGCTATTTACAATATACATTAATGATTTGGATGAAAGGATTCAAAGTAACATTAGCAAATTTGCAGATGACACAAAGCTGGGTGGCAGTGTGAACTGTGAGGAGGATGCTGTGAGAATGCAGGGTGACTTGGTCAGGTTGGGGGAGTGGGCAAATGTACGGCAGATGAAGTTTAACAGGGATAAATGTGAGGTAATCCACTTTGGTAGAAAAACAGGAAGGCAGATTACTATCTAAATGGTGTCAAGTTGGGAAAAGGGGAGTACAACAGGATCTGGGGGTCCTTGTACATCAGTCTATGAAAGTAAGCATGCAGGTACAGCAGGCAGTGAAGAAAGCGAATGGCATGTTGGCCTTTATAACAAGAGGAGTCGCGTATAGGAGCAAAGATGTCCTTCTGTAGTTGTACTGAGCCCTAGTGAGGCCACACCTGGAGTATTGTGTGCAGTTTTGGTCCCCTAATATGAGGAAGAACATTCTTGTTATTGAGGGAGTGCAGCGTAGGTTTACAAGGTTAATTCCCAGGAATGCGGGACTGTCATATGCTGAGAGAATGGAGCAGCTGGGCTTGTACACTCTGGAGTTTAGAAGGATGAGAGGATATCTCATTGAAACATACAAGATTGTTAAGGGATTGAACACGCTAGAGGCAGGAAACATGTTCCCGATGTTGGGGGAGTCCAGAACCAGGGGCCACAGTTTAAGAATAAGGAGTAAGCCATTTAGAACGGAGACGAGGAAACACTTTTTCTCACAGGTAGTGGTGAATCTGTGGAATTCTCTGCCCCAGGTGGAGGCAGGTTCTCGATGCTTTCAAGAGAGAGCTAGATGGGGCTCTTAAAAATAGCGGAGTTAGGGGATATGGGGAGAAAGCAGGAACGGGGTACTGATTGGGGATGATCAGCCATGATCACATTGAATTGCGGTGCAGTCTCGAAGGGCCGAATGGCCTACTCCTGCACCTTTTGTTTATTGTCTATTATCGCAGTGATAAGGACACTGACCTCACTACCATCAAAGGGATTTACAGGAGTCACTGTCTCAAAAAGCCAGCCAGCATCATCAGAGACTCACAACACTCTGGGCACGCTCTCATTTGACTCCTGCCATCGGGAAGAATGTATAGGAGCCTGAAAATTGTAAAGTCCATGTTCAAGAACAGCTTCTTCCCTACAACCATCAGGCTATTAAACACTACAAGCTCCAAATCATCTTGATCCGAAACGTCACCCATTCCTTCTCTCTAGAGATGTTGCCTGTCCAGCTGTTACTCCAGCATTTTGTGTCAACCTCCAAATAAGCTCTGAATTACACAGACTTTGGAGCATTGGTTTTGTCTTTATCTTTTTGCACTATGGTTTGATTTATGTATATACTATGTACATGCGTGTCATAAATGTGAGTGATACACCCTTCACCTTGAACCTATATCCTCTGGACCACGATTCCCCTACTCTGGGCAAGAGACTCTGTGCATCTACCCTATCTATTCCTCTCATAATACTTCTCATCTGGATAAGATCACCCTTCATCCTCCTGCGCTCCATGGAATAGAGATCCAGCCTACTCAACCTCTCCCGATAGCTCAGACCCTCTAGTCCTGGCAACATCCTCATAATCTTTTCTGAACCCTTTCAAGCTTGACAATATCTTTCCTGTAACATAGCGCCCAGAACTAAACACAATATTCCAAATGTGATCTCACCGTCTTATACAACTGCAACATGGCCTCCCAACTTCTATACTTTGAATCAAAAGCCTTTTTGAACATCTTATCTATCTGCAAGGACCATGCACCTGTACTCCTAGACCCCTCTACTCTACAACACTGCCCAGAGGCCCAGTGACATTATTGCCCACACAGTAGATTACGAATTATACACCTTGGTCCCCACAGAACCAAAGATTCTAGTAAACAGAACGGCTCTGTCAGACAAGGGAATGTAAAGTTAATTAATGTAAAGTTCTGCCATGTAAAAAGATCTTTGGAAATGAGGGGGTGCGCCGTTGACCCTTTGAAGGTCGGTGCCAACAGCGTGTTAGTTTTTTCTACTTTTGTTGTTTTTTTAGTGTGTTTTAATGTATGTTTTTGATGTTTCTTTGTGTCTTGTGTGTGGGGGGGGTAAGGGGGAAACCGCTTTGGTCGCCTCTTCCACGGAGAGGCAACTTTTTCTGTGTCGCCTCCTCCATTGCCTAACATCGAGGATCGGTGCGGCCTTTCCCGGTGATGCGCCCGGGGCTTCATCTGCGGGCGCAGCGTGGACTCTCGTCGCCAGTCCGACTCGTCGTGGAGCGGGCGAGCCCTCGCCGGGGCTCGCCGGAGGGGAACACTCCGTTCGCTGGGCCGAGGAGGCCTGAAGCCGGGGTCTGCGGAGCTCCAGCCGGCGCGGCGTCCGCAGTCTGGGATCCCTCGTTGTGTGACCCAGGAGGAGATAAGCTTCGACTGCCAGCCCGTGGCCTACTTCTACCGCGGGCGCGGCGGGGACATACCATCAGGAGCTGGGTCCCTCGCCGTGGACCCTCGCTGGGGATCCCTGGAGAAGAGCTCCGACTGCCGGCCCTGCAGTCCGCGGTGCTTCTGGCTGCAGCGTGGCGGGAACTTTACATCTTCGACCGCCGGCCTGCGGCCTACATCAACCTGAAGCCACGGTCTCCGGTGGGGAGGCACCATTTCAGGACTTACCTGGACTTTTACCTGTCTACTCATTTGGACGCCCGCAGCGGATGGTTGAGGACCCGACCACGGGGGGAAATGGAGGACTGGCTAAATTTGGTGCCTTCCACCACAGTGATGAATGCTGTGGAGGATGTTTATGTTGAATTCTTGTTGTGTTTTTGTGTGTTCTTTATTATTGTGCTGGCAAATTCATTTCACTTGCACTTTATGTGCAAGTGACGAATAAACCTGATTGATTGATTGATTGATTGATCGATTGATTGATTGATCGATTGATTGATCGATTGATCGATTGATTGATTGATTGATTGATTGATTGATTGATTGATTGATTGATTGATTGATTGATTGATTGATTGATTGATTGATTGATTGATTGATTGATTGATTGATTGATTGATTGATTGATTGATTGATTGATTGATTGATTGATTGATTGATTGATTGATTGATTAAAACTGATTGATTGACAGACATCTGGCTGACCCGCAGTCCGTGACCAGGTAAGTTTTCGAACTTATTTCCAGGTTCTGTTTTTTTGCTTGCAGGAATCTCTTTTACAGAGTTTCCTGCTGGATATAATATACGGGGCGAAGTCCGGACGGCCGCGGGAATACCGGTTATGGACGGCGGGGAATACCGGTCACGGACCGCGGGGAACCGGTTATGAACCGCGGGGAATCCTGGTCACGGACCGCGGGGGAAAACCGGCTATGGACCGTGGGGAACCGGCTACGGAGACCGCGGAAGTGCGGGTAGCCGGCGGCCGTCGGGTTCACTACCTGAGTCGCTGACAGTGCGGTCAGCGACTTCCGAGTGCCTCTTGAAACCGCTGTGGTTCCCCAGAAAGGGGGTACAGCCAAGCGTACGACGGATAGGAACTGCTGTGGTTCCCCAGAAAGTGGGTACAGCCAAGAGTAAGACGGATAGCAACCGCTGTGGTTCCCCAGAAAGGGGGTAAAGCCAAGAGTAAGACGGATAGGCCTGTCGACTCAGATATGGGTACGTCCTCGGACGTTTAACCCAGATGGAGCATGGATAGCGCCCTGGGGCGTTTATCCCACAAATGTGATGCTCCATCCTGATATGGTCCGTGGAACAGGGCCATATCAGCGCAGGTCTCCTTGGGGGCCTGCGGCAGCACCTGCTTCAGGGCTGCTTACAAATCTCCCTCTCTGTGGAGGGGAGTGCGAGGGGTCAATGTGTAACTGACTCCAAACTCGGAAGTATGTCCGTGGAACATACTGGAGTACATGCATCAGGTTCAAGAAATGTCTGTCATTAGTTGGCTTTCAGCCATTGGCAGAAAACCCGGATGGGGCCAGAGTTCCCCTCACATTACAAGCTTTGCAAGCATCAGCTACCTCACGTCACATCATTACTGGAACAGGTGAGGGCTGTAAGATACCATGCACCTGTAAATTGTTCCTGAAAGCACCGACAGTGAACAGCGCTATCTGGGGTGACATTGGAGGAGGCATGTAAGGCCAGCAATGTCCAGCCGCCAAATCTTCTCTTCAGGGAAGACCTATCCAACAGGTAATACCTGGATGAGGAAGCAAAAGCTGTTGGACTAATCAAAGTACCAACGACGAGCAAAGCTTCATCGTTTCGGCGACAACACACCCCACGCCTCCATCGGCAGTAAGCGGTTCACTGAAGCTGGTGGCAGCTTCAAAGCTGGGCAAAGGTCTTTCAGGCCAAGGCCCAAGCCGGTCCTTAGTAAAAAATATGGAATCCACGTATACCAGCAGTCCTACTCTCCAAATTGAGGACGGAAATAGAACCCGCATCAAGGGCCTTTGAGCTTACCATAAGACCACCGGTAACCATGGAGGTAGGTGGGTCTGATTCTTTCTGAAACATGGGGTATGTGGACCATTTACAAGTTGGTAATATTTACACTTGTTTTTTGTACAAATTACCATGATAACATGAGATTCACATCCATTTATAAACTAAAATGATAACATGAGATTAGTTTATACTGCACAGTATACAAGTGTTCCAAGCAGGCTTTCGGGACAGGCTTGGAAATATGGCCAGAGTTGTCTTTCGAGGCAGGCTCAGAATTATGGCCGGAATTGCCTTTCGAGGCAGGCTCAGTATTATGGCCAGGATTGCCTTTCGAGACAGGATCGGAAATATGGCCAGAGTTGTCTTTCGAGGCAGGCTCTGAATTATGGCAAGCGTGGACTGATCATTGTGAAAGATGGAGGAGGTCGGTTCATCCTTGATTTACCTCGCATGTGCAGTATAGACATTTCAGCATAGGGAACTTCATTACTGTCTAAACTGATTTCCACAGGATCTTTATGGTATGCATTGATCTCAAAGATACATACTATTCAGGTCCTATTCACAGGGATCATATAACCATATAACAATTACAGCATGGAAACAGGCCATCTCGACCCTTCTAATCCGTGCCGAACACGTATTCTCCCCTAGTCCCATCTACCTGCACTCAGACCATAACGCTCCATTCCTTTCCCGTCCATATAACTATCCAATTTATTTTTAAATGATAAAATCGAACCTGCCTCCACCACCTTCACTGGAAGCTCATTCCACACAGCTACCACTCTCTGAGTAAAGAAGTTCCCCCTCATGTTACCCCTAAACTTCTGTCCCTTAATTCTCAAGTCATGTCCTCTTGTTTGAATCTTCCCTACTCTCAGTGGGAAAAGCTTATCCACGTCAACTCTGTCTATCCCTCTCATCATTTTAAAGACCTCTATCAAGTCCCCCCTTAACCTTTTGCGCTCCAAAGAATAAAGACCTAACTTGTTCAACCTTTCTCTGTAACTTAGTTGCTGAAACCCAGGCAACATTCTAGTAAATCTCCTCTGTACTCTCTCTATTTTGTTGACATCCTTCCTATAATTAGGCGACCAAAATTGTACACCATACTCCAGAATTGGCCTCACCAATGCCTTGTACAATTTTAACATTACATCCCAACTTCTATACTCAATGCTCTGATTTATAAAGGCCAGCACACCAAAAGCTTTCTTTACCACCCTATCAGCATGAGATTCCACCTTCAGGGAACTGTGCAGTTATTCCTAGATCCCTCTGTTCAACTGATCACCGGAGATATTTGAAATTTAGATGGATGGGGCAATAATAACAGTTAAAGCGTTGCAAAATGGTCTAACTTCAGCTCCCAGGTTAACCATATAACCATATAACAATTACAGCACGGAAACAGGCCATCTCGGCCCTACAAGTCCGTGCCGAACAACTTTTTTCCCTTAGTCCCACCTGCCTGCACTCATACCATAACCCTCCATTCCCTTCTCATCCATATGCCTATCCAATTTATTTTTAAATGATACCAACGAACCTGCCGCCACCACTTCCACTGGAAGCTCATTCCACACCGCTACCACTCTCTGAGTAAAGAAGTTCCCCCTCATGTTACCCCTAAACTTCTGTCCCTTAATTCTGAAGTCATGTCCTCTTGTTTGAATCTTCCCTATTCTCAAAGGGAAAAGCTTGATCACATCAACTCTGTCTATCCCTCTCATCATTTTAAAGACCTCTATCAAGTCCCCCCTTAACCTTCTGCGCTCCAGAGAATAAAAACCTAACTTATTCAACCTATCTCTGCAACATAGTTGTTGAAATCCAGGCAACATTCTAGTAAATCTCCTCTGTACTCTCTCTATTTTGTTGACATAATTGGGCGACCAAAATTGTACACCATACTCCAGATTTGGTCTCACCAATGCCTTGTACAATTTTAACATTACATCCCAGCTTCTATACTCAATGCTCTGATTTATAAAGGCTAGCATACCAAAAGCTTTCTTTACCACCCTATCTATATGAGATTCCACCTTCAAGGAACTATGCACGGTTATTCCCAGATCCCTCTGTTCAACTGTATTCTTCAATTCCCTACCATTTATCATGTACGTCCTATTTTGATTTGTCCTGCCAAGGTGTAACACCTCACATTTATCAGCATTAAACTCCATCTGCCATCTTTCAGCCCATTTTTCCAAATGGCCTAAATCACTCTGTAGACTTTGGAAATCCTCTTCATTATCCACAACACCCCCTATCTTGGTATCATCTGCATACTTACTAATCCAATTTACCACCCCTTCATCCAGATCATTGATGTACATGACAAACAACAAAGGTTATTTACCAAATTACTAAAACTGGTGCTTGGGCTGCTCAGAGTTCAAAAACACTTGGTATGGCCTATCTGGATGATAATCTAAACGCTGTATTTTACTAAAATTAACTGTGTCAGCCGCAAACTATATTTGAGAAATTGGGGTTTCTCATCCATCCGGTTAAATTTAAGTTGATACCAACTAGAGTTACTGATTATTGGGATTTACCTTTAACGCTATTAATTTCTGTGACTCCGCCCTGGGGCAAGAGATTAGAATTAGTAGAAGCAGCCTTCTATTCATCAAGTGGTCAATGTAATTGGCAATATAGTGGCTGTGTTCTTCAGCTGCGCAATATGGGCTTTTGCATTATCAGAATTTACAACGTGCAAAGGACCAAGCTCTTAAATTCCATTTAGGTCATTGTTAACAGACCTATGCTAGAACCAGCTGAAACTATCAAAATCACAATGGTGGACGAACAGTATTCAGCATTGCTCCAGTAACTTTTGGTCAGTAAATCTTCAGTTATATTACAAACTGATGCTAGTGCTCAAAGATGGAAAATTACTAATACCATCTCTAGTTACGGAGGCGGATGCGATTTACATGAGTTACCAATTCTTCAGTTAAATGGTATCAACCACCTATAGACACTAGGTACATTCTATGGGTTAAAAGTTATTGTACAAATATGCAAAATCTAGATGCTCAACTCCAAGTTGATACACTTGGTGGCAAATGTTAATCACATAGGTGCAATCAAGTCAGTGTCCTGTGATAGTTTACATAACCTCATTTGGCGCTGGTGTGTCATCACGTAAAATCAATGATAACACAGAATGGATGTTGGATCACAAAGCTATTTTTTTTTTTTTTTTTAGTTAAAGTGTTTTTGTTTCTTGAGTTCTAGACTTTTTTATGTGGGGGGTGGGGGGGGGAAGGGGGAAACTACCTTTCAGGGTCCCTACCTGGTCGGAGAGGCAGCTTTTCTCCGGGCTGCAGTTTCGACCCGTCCTCGCGGCCTACCAGCGGGCCTGGAGCGGTGTTTCCTGACGGGGACCGCCCAGAACCACGGCTTCGGCAGCGGCACAGCGCTGGAGCGTTATCGCGGAGCGGGCGATGCCTTGCCTGGGTCGCCGCGCTGGAGCTCCGGTGAGCTGAAGACCGCCGGGAACAACATCGCGGAGCTGCGGGTCTGTAGAGCGGCCAGCTGCGGGCGGAGGCGCCGATCTGTACATCGGGAGCCTGGGATCTCGCGACGAGATCGCCAGTAGTGGAGCTCCAACCGGCGCGGCCTTGTTGGCTTTGGAAGCCGCGGCCTCCAGTACGGAAGCGGCCGTTCCAGGTGTCCCATGCCGCTGTGAGGATTCTCCCGACGCCGGAGCACCATCACCCGGCGAGAACGGCCAGGAACATCGGGCCTCCATAGAGGCAACTGTGGAGGCCTCAATTGGCTCGACTATGGGTGAACTGGGGTTGGGGACTGGACATTGTGCCTTCACTCATGGTGGGAGCCATTGTGGGGGGATGTTCTTTATGTTTAAATCTCTTATTAATGTTATGTCTGTATTCTTTCTTTATGTGCTGCATTGGCAAGAAGCATTTCACTACACCTAGGTGTATGTGACCAATAAATAACCTTTGAACCTTTGAACCTTTGAATTAATGACATTGTGGCTCAATGGAACACCGAAGATCGAGATGTTTACAACCAGGCTCAATCACCAGTTGCAAAAAATATGTGGCATGGCAGTAGCGATAGATGCATTCTCGCTACACTGGGGAGGAATGTTCTTTTATGTCTTTCCTCCATTTTGCCTAATCAGTCGGGTCTTGCAAAAAAGCTCAGCAAGGTCCCGCTTCAGGCATTTTCGTAGTGCCTGACTGGCCTATGCAGCCATTGTTCCCGCTGATGTTGGGAATGATAATAGAACCTTATATGGTTATTTCTAAACACAAAAATTGCTGGTTCAGCCCGTGACTCGGGAAACCATCCTCTGCATGATAAAATCAATACATTGACTTGCAGACTCTGAGAAGACCGTTCCTGCGGCTCGGGTTGTCAGACCGAACCATGGACGTGCTCACTGCAGATTGCAAGGATAACACCAAAAAAAAGCAGTACATTTCCTCATCAGGAGATGGGAAGTATTTTGTTTAAATGCTAATATTACATATTATATGGCACAGATGACTGACGTCTTGAAGTTCATTTTCGAATGGGTCTTTGACAAATATTAAGTTGTAGTGCCATTAACCGTGCCAAACGTGCCTTCTCATCATATTTGCTGCGGGGAGCGGGACCCACTCTGTCGGATCTCACCCTCTGATATCCAGATTTATGAAGGGTATCTTCAACTCGAAACCAGGTGCGCAGAGATATGGGATGTGCTAACACCACTTCACCGGTAGGCTCCAGCTACATCCCTGTCCTTGGTCAAACTCACCTACAAAGTGGTAATGCTCATGGCGCTGATTTCAGCGCAACGGGTCCAGTCATTGCAAAGCTGCGACTGGACAGGATGGTTACATCTGCAGGCAAAATAACATTTTATGTTTATGACTTACTCAAGCAGAGTGGACCAGGGGCATCAGGTCTCAAACTAGATTTGTTGGCATATCCCATGGACCTTCGGTTGTGTGTGTTCACACATCTACAACAGTATGTTAGGTCACTAAGAGCCTTAGAGGCTCTGAACTAGCAATGGTTGTTAAAACCTCATAAGAAGTACAGACCATCTCCAGGTGGTTAAAACGGGTTCTGGCTTGTGCAGGAGTGAACACTGACATTTTCAAATCTTACTCCACCAGGGCTGCAACAATATCAGCAGCAGGGTTATGGACGTTCCGCTGGACCACATCCTAGCGGCTGCAGGATGGTCAAATGAACGATCTTTCCAAACATTTTATAACAAACCCATTGCCAAACCGGGGGTATTTGCCAACTCTATTCGCCAACTCTATTTTAGGTTCTGTTTTATAGTTTCCTCCAGGATGAGAGGAGTTACTATTATTATTATTTGCTCATTAAAAAGCATCAGCATGTCTATATGTCATTTCTGAATGCATTATTAATGTTCACTCATCCTTGGTCAACTGATGCAGTGTGTGATGCATGGACTCATGTTCACGGCATGAAATCACAGAGCTTTGAAATCTTCACGTGGTCACTCACGTGACTCTGAAGTAAAATAGTAAGATTAAACGAGAACTTACCAGTTTGAAGTTTGCTCTTTATTTTATGAGGAGTTACGATGAGGGATTACGTGCCCTCCGCTCCCATCCCTTTCTCATAAAGGTCAGCTGGTAGTTCTAGTTCTCGAATCTTCCTATATTCAGTTCAACAACTGTTATCTGTGATTTCACACCGCTGCTTTGAAGATTGACGCGCATGCGGGCTGGCGGGCTATTCACGTAATCCCTCATCGTAACTCCTCATAAAATAAAGATAAAACTTCAAACTGGTAAGTTCTCGTTTAATCTTACTATTAAATTCCATCAACCATTCCTCAGATCACCTGCCAATCGATTTAGATCCTGCTGCAATCTTTCACAACCATCACTATCTGCAAAACCACTCTCTTTTGTATCATCAGCAAACTTGCTAATCTTGCCCTGTATGTTCTCATCCAAATCATTGATGTAGATGACAAACAGTAATGGGCCCAGCACCGAACCATGAGGCACACCACCAGTCACAGGCCTTCAGTCCGAGAAGCAACCTTCCATCATCACTCTCAGCTTCATGGAGATGGAGCCAATTTGTTATCCATTCAGCTATCTCTCCTTGGATCCCATGTGATCTAACCTTCCAGAGCAGCCTACCATGCGGAACCTTGTCGAATGCCTTACTGAAATCGATGCCCATCCAAATGCCTGTATAACCTATCCATCAGAATACTCTCTAGTAACTTTCCAACTACAGATGTTAAACTCACCGGCCTATGGTTCTCTGCATTTTCCCTGCAGCCCTTCTTGAAAAGAGGCACAACATTTGCCACCCTACAGTCTTCCAGTCTATCCAAGGGATAGCTCTTGCAGGTAGCATTAAGGACAATCCCAAAAGATTTGTGTGCACTTTTTCCCATCTGATCTCCTATTTCAAGTTCAAGTTTCAAGTTTAAGTTTATTGGTCACATACTCAATTATACAGGTATAACCAGTAGTGAAATGCTTAAGTGCCTGTCCAGTTGTGCATGGTTCCCCACTTACACATAACCCACATACAACAATACCCACATATAACACATAATAAATATGTACCCCATAGATACCACATAACCCACATAAAACAATACCCACATATAACACATAATAAATATGTACCCCATAGATACCACATAACCCACATACAACAATACCCACATATAACACATACCCCATAAATATACCACATAACAAGTAGTGCTGTTACAAGCAAAGTGACAAGTGCCGTGGAACACCTGTGATGACAGCATGTTCCATCTAGTTCAGTCCCATGTGTGTGTGTGTATGTGTGTGTGTGTGTGTGTGTTTGATGGTGGCGAGGCGGGGCGGGGGGTTTGGGCGGGGGTGCAGGTGCTGGTGAGGTGCTGGTGAGGAGGGTGGGGAGGGTTTTGGCGTTGGGGGGCTGGGGGGGGGGAGGGGGAGGGGGGGGCGGCGACACTCAGTCCTCGTTCAGCAGTCTCATGGCCTGGGGAAAGAAACTCCTCCTCATTCTCTCCGTGTTGGCCCTGAGCAGCCGGTACCATTTCCCTGAGGGCAGCAGGGAAAACAGTCTGTTGTTGTGGTGAGTGTGGTCCTGGATAATACTCCTGGCTCTTGACCTGCAGCGCTTGGTGTAGATGTCCTGCAGGTTGGGAAGGGTGGTTTTGATGGTCCGCTCAGCTGAGCGAACCACCCTCCTCAGAGCCAGTTGGTCCCTCTTGGTGGTGTTCCCCCTCCAGGTGATGATGCTCCCACTCAGGATGCTCTCCACAGTATGGGTGTAGAAGTTCTTGAGCACCCTGAGTGGGAGCTTGAAGTCCCTCAGCCGTCTGAGATGGTAAAGACGCTGGCTGCTGAGGTGGTGTGACCATGTCAGGTCCTGGGAGATGTGGATGCTGAGGTACCTGAAGCTCTCCACCCTCTCCACCTGGGCCCCGTTTATGCTGAGGGGGAGGAAGCTCCTTCAGTTTAAGAAAGAACTGCAGATACTGGGTCGATCCAAAACGTCACCTATTCCTTCGCTCCATAGATGCTGCCTCACCCGCTGAGCTTCTCCAGCATTTATGCCTACCATCCTTTTTCAGTTTACTCCTATAGTTCCCGAAACTCCTCCAGGGATGCAGTTGATCCCAGCTGCCTATTCCTGTCCCATGCATGCTTCTTGTTTTTGAACAACGCCTCAATTTCGCTCGTCAGCCAAGCTTCCTTACATTTGCCTGCTTTGCCCTTCACTCTAACGGGGACATATATATCCTGAGCTTTTGTCATTCCACTTGGCCGATGATCCTTTCCCCTCAAATAACCTGCTCTAATCAACTTAAGCGAAACCTTCTCTCACACCCTCAAAGTTGGCCTTACTCCAGTTGAGCATTTTAACACGTTGACCCTCTCCGTCCCGATCCATAACTATCTTAAACCTAATCGAACTGTGGTCACTGGTCCCAAAAGGCTCCTCCACAAACACTTCATTAACTTGCCCTTCCCAATTTCCCAATACTAGATCCAGTGTTGCCCTCTAACGTGTGGGGGCCTCTACATACTGCTTAAGAAAATTCTCCTGAACACGTTTGAAGAATTGCACACCATTTAAACCCTTCACACTATGAATTTCCCAGTCTATATTGGGAAAGTTAAAATCCGCCTACTACAACAACCTTATTTGGCCTGCAATCTCCTGGCATATTTGTTCTTCTAATTCCCATTGACTATTCGGGGGTCTGTAGTACACACCCAACAAGGTGACCATCCCTTTCTTGTTCCTCAGCTCTACCCATATAGCCTCACTAGTCTAACCATCCATGTGCATGTCATGGGCCGCGGAACCAGGGGCGCCGGGGGGCCTTTTTTGGCTAGACATGTTTCAATGTCTCTGGCTTTGGATGAGGCGCTGCTGTGCTCTGAGCAATCTGGTCATGGGCGTTGGAGATCCGGGGGGGAGGTAGGGATGGAAACAGAAGCAGCGGCGGAGGCAGATGCAGATGGGGATACGGGGCTGGCGAGTGTTTGCCGGGCTGGCAAGTCGCTCACTGCAGCTCCGGCCATTGAGCAGCCTCAGTGCAAGAGTCCAGGTCCATCGGAAGCATTGGAAGCGTTGCACCGCTGCCTTGAGGGTCTCTGTGCCGAATTCGCCCTGGTGTCCGGCATGGACCAGGCTACGGCTCGGTGCATCCTGGAGGACAACCAGTGGCTGCTGGAAGTATGTACCAAGCACTGGGTAGAAGCGGTGGAAGATAGTGGCCTTCAAATGGGGGTGGTTGGAGAAAGCAACCTGCTTGCCTGCTAGATTTTCACTTACTGTAACTGCAGGAAAAATGTTCCCAATGTTGGGGGAGTCCAGAACCAGGGGTCACAGATTAAGAATAAGGGATAGGCCATTTAGGAAGGAGAAGACAACAAACTTTCTTCACCCAGAGAGTTGTAAATCTGTGGAATTCTCTGTCACAGAAGGCAGTGGAGGCCAATTCACTGGATGTTTTCAAGAGGAGGTGCATTTAGCTATTGGGGCTAGTGAAATCAAGGGATATGGGAAAAAAACAGGAAAGTGGTACTGATTTTAGATGAACAGCCATGATCATATTGAATGGCAGTGCTGACTCGAATGGCCTATTCCTGCACCTATCTTCTACGTTTCTATGCTTGAATATATGGCAATAAAACTCGACCACTTGATTTTGAAGCATTCATGCAAGGTGGAGGTATAATGTAGCCATAGAGTGATACAGTGTGAAAACAGGCCCTTCAGCCCAACTTGCTCACACCCGGCAACATGTCCCAGCTACACTACCTGCTTTTGGTCCATATCCCTCCAACCTGTCAGTCCATGTATCAGTCTAACTGTTTTTTCAATGTTGGGATAGTCCCTGCCTCAACTTCCTCCTCTGGCAGCTTGTTGCATACACCCACCTCCCTTTGTGTGGAATGTTACCCCTCAGATTCCTATGAAATCTTTTCCCCTTCACCTTAAATCTGTTCTCTGGTCCTCACCTACTCTGGGCAAAAAAAAATCAGTGCATTGAAATGAATATTTCTAATGCATTTTGGAGTTCTCGAAAGTCTTACTTTCAATGATTCTAAATTCAAATCAAAATAAAATATACGTCAAAAGGAGAATGCATACTTTCAAAATACTGTGTTTTTTTTCCCAAGCTAAACATAATTTGTATGATTTTGCAAAATCAGGAAATGTTATGATTATTTCTTGTTCCTTTTTTCCAACTACAAACAATTTTTTGTACTGCCATCAACCCGGGAGGGAGGAGGATGGGGGATATATCCCCCTACATTTTGAGGTGGCGGATGGCCTGTATCATTATCCCCCAGTTTTTGGAGGTCAAGCAATAACAACAATAATAATCACCTGCTCCTCTCTCTCATGTAGGGCCCAAATTATCTTGAAAATATTTCAAACAAAAACATTGAAATCCTACGTCTACAATGCACTAAAACATGATTTTAATACATCAAATTTCAAAAAAGTCTCTACCGTGGGAGTTGGGACACCCCCCTCCCCCCACTTCCCCCTCCCACACTCTCCCCCCACTCAGTCGTCCACTCCCTCATCAGTGATCGCTCAGCCCCCCCACTTTCAAAAACGTTCTGCGGCCCCTGCATGTATCTACAGTTTGTAAATGTGTATCTATCTATCCATCCATCCATCCATCCATCCATCCATCCATCCATCCATCCATCCATCCATCCATCCATCCATCCATCCATCTATCTATCTATCTATCTATCTATCTATCTATTATATAAAACTCTCGCCCCATCCGTCTGGCTGGCGTCCGGATCCCTTCCTGCCTTTCGATTCGTTCCCGCCGTGCGATGTCACAATGCCCGATGCTCGCAGACGTCCAATCGCTATGCCCGACGCTCGCAGACGTCCAATCGGAACGGATCCATTTACATGTACGGCTTCCGGTCGCATTTCTTCCTTTGATTCCCTGCAACTCCGAAACCAGACGCAGAATCGCCGACGTCTTTTCCATTTCGGTAGAGATTTCACTTTTCTTTCTAAGTATCCGCTCCTCATTACATTTCGTCGTGTTTAAGTACACGTTTTTAATCAAATCCTTACCCCCCCCCCCCCCCCAATATTTCAAAACTAAACTTGCTTCTCACCCACAGAAGCTTCACCAGCCCCAGCCCCTGCTGAACGTTCCATCGTGTGATGTCACAATGCCCAATGTTCACATATGTCCAATCGGAATGGATTCATTTACATATGCCTTTGCAGGAGCCCCAGCCAATGGTGAACGTTCCATCGTGTGATGTCACAATGCCCAATGCTCAAAGACATCGTTGCCATAGAGGGAGTACAGAGAAGGTTCACCAGACTGATTCCTGGGATGTCAGAACTTTCATATGAAGAAAAACTGGATAGACTCGCCTTGTACTCGCTAGATTTTAATTTTTAATTAAAATTCTTAAGGGGTTGGACGGGCTAGATGCAAAAAAAATTGTTCCGGATGTTGGGGAAGACCAGAACAAGGGGTCAAAGTTTAAGGATAAGGGGGAAAGCAGAATCGCCAACATCTTTTCCATTTCGGTAGAGATTTCACATTTCTTTCAAAGTATCCGCTCCTCATTACATTTCGTCGTGTTTAAGTACACGGTTTTAATCAATTCCTTCTCCCCCCCCCCCACCCCCCAGTTTTTCAAAAATAAACTGGCTTCACACCCATACAAGTAGCCATTTCGATAGACATTTCACTTTCCCTTCCAGCTATCCACTCCTCATTACATTTCGTTATGTTTATGTCCATTTTTTTCATTAAAACCTTCTCCCCCCCCCCCCCCCCACTCACTCATTTTGTCGCCTCCTGCTGGCCAGCGACCATAACGGCTGCTGGCGCCCGCAGCACAACCTCAAGCGACGCCATTTAAAAACGGCCTTTCGGGAACGGCTCTACTTCGAGCACCACGTCTCCCGTGGGGGCTACGGGTAGGCAACGGCTGCGTTGGGGCATTACACTTTTAAGGCTCTGTGTGTGGGGATGCTTCGTGTGTGTGATGCCGCCCCGCCACCCCCCCCCCCCCCCGCGTTGCCGAGACGGACCCGACTTCGACGACTTCAAGATACGCTATTTTAAGACGGCCGGGACCCGACTTCGACGACCACGTCTCCGCTGGGGGCTACAGGTAGGGTACGGTCTTTATACACTTTTCCAACTCTGTGTGTGGGGGTGGTTAGTGTGTGTGATGCCGCCCCCCCCCCCAAGAGATTTCACTTTTCTTTCTAAGTATCCGCTCCTCATTACATTTCGTCGTGTTTAAGTACACGTTTTTAATCAACTCCTTCCCGCCCCCCTCCCATATATTTCAAAACCAAACTGGCTTCTCACCCACAGAAGCTGCACCAGCCCCAGCCTCTGCTGAACGTTCCATCGTGTGATGTCACAATGCCCAATGTTCACAGATGTCCAATCGGAATGGATTCATTTACATATGCCTTTGCAGGAGCACAAGCACTTGGTGAACGTTCCATTGTGTGATGTCACAATGCCCAATGTTCAAATACATCGTTGCCATAGAGGGAGTACAGAGAAGGTTCACCAGACTGATTCTTGGGATGTCAGGACTTTCATATGACGAAAGACTGGATAGTCTCGGCTTGTACATGCTAGAATTTAGAAGATTGAGGGGGTATCTTATAGAAACGTACAAAATTCTTAAGGGGTTGGACAGGCTAGATGCAGGAAGATTGTTCCAGATGTTGGGGAAGTCCAGAACAAGGGGTCACAGTTTAAGGATAAGGGGTAAATCTTTTAGGACCGAGATGAGAAAAACATTTTTCACACAGAGAGTGGTGAATCTCTGGAATTCACTGGCACAGAAGGTAGTTGAGGCCTGTTCATTGGCTGTATTTAAGAGGGAGTTAGATGTGGCCCTTGTGCCTAAAGGGATCAGGGGGTATGGAGAGAAGGCAGGCCACGATCATATTGAATGGTGGTGCAGGCTCGAAGGGCTGAATGGCCTACTCCTGCACTTAATTTCAATGGTTCTATGTTTCCCTCTCCTCACCCCTCTCCCCCACCCCCCTTCCCTCTCTACCACCACCCCCTTACCCCTACCCCTCTGTCCCTCTTTCACCACTCCCCCTACCCCTCCCTCACCACTCTTCCACTTCTATCCCCTTACCCGACGCCTCTCCCTCCCCCATCCCTCTCTCTTCCGCTCCCTTCTCCTCTCTCCACCACCCCTTCCCCTCTGTCCCTCTTCCACCACTCTCCCGTCCCTCTTCTACCACTCCCGCTACCCCTCTACCCCTCCCTCCCTCCCCACTCTTCCACTTCTCTCCCATTCTCTCCTCCCCCTCTCCTCACCCCTCCATCCCTCTCTCCCCCCCCCCCTTCCCTCTCTCCCCCCACCCCCTTCCCCCTATCCCTCTGTCCCTCTTCCATCACTCCTGCTACCTCTCTCCTCCTCCCTCCCCACTCTTCCACTTCTCTCCCCCTTCCCCTCCACTCTCCCTCCCCACTCGTTCCCCTCTCTCCCCCACCCCTCTCCCCCTCCCTCCCTCCTCCCCTACCTCCCCATCCTCCCCCTCCCCCACAACTCTCTCCCCATCCCCCTCTCTCACACCCTACCCCGCTCTCCTTTCCCTCCCAAATCTGTCCCGTTTCTTCCACCTCCTCTCCCCTCCCTCCCCTCTTCACATCCCCCCTCCCCCCACCTGTGTGTTTGGGGGGTGGTTAATGTGAGTTTGATGCCGCAGCCCCTCCTCCCCCCCCCCCCCGCTAAACGCCGTTGGGGAAACAGACCCAACGGGTCTGCACTTGGTCTAGTTAATATATAAAACTCTCGTCCCATCCGTCCGACATCCGTCCGGCTGCCTTTCTGCCTTTCGATTCGTTCCCGCCGTGCGATGTCACAATGCCCGATGCTCGCAGACGTCCAATCGCAATGCCCGACGCTCGCAGACGTCCAATCGGAATGGATCCATTTACATGTACAGCTTCCGGCCGCATTTCTTCCTTTGATTCCCTGCAACTCCGAAACCAGACGCAGATTTGCCGACATCTTTTCCATTTCGGTAGAGATTTCACTTTTCTTTCTAAGTATCCGCACCTCATTCCATTTCGTCGTGTTTAAGTACACGTTTTTAATCAAATCCTTCTCCCCCCCCCCCCCCCAAAAATTTCAAAACTAAACTGGCTTCTCACCCACAGAAGCTGCACCAGCCCCAGCCCCTGCTGAACGTTCCATCGTGTGACGTCACAATGCCCAATGTTCACATATGTCCAATCGGAATGGATTTATTTACATATGCCTATGCAGGAGCACCAGCCAATGGTGAACGTTCCATCGTGTGATGTCACAATGCCCAATGCTCAAAGACATCGTTGCCATAGAGAGGGAGTACAGAGAAGGTTCACCAGACTGATTCCTGGGATGTCAGGACTTTCATATGAAGAAAGACTGGATAGACTCGCCTTGTACTCGCTAGATTTTAGAAGATTAAGGGGGTATCTTATAGAAACGTATAGAATTCTTAAGGGGTTGGACGGGCTAGATGCAGAAAGATTGTTCCGGATGTTGGGGAAGACCAGAACAAGGGGTCACAGTTTAAGGATAAGGGGGAAAGCTGAATCGCCGACATCTTTTCCATTTCGGTAGAGATTTCACTTTTCTTTCTAAGTATCCGCTCCTTATTACATTTCGTCGTGTTTAAGTACACGTTTTTAATTAAATCCTTCTCCCCACCCCGCCCCACCAATATTTCAAAAATAAACTGGCTTCTCACCCATAGAATCAGCACCAGCCCCAGCCCCTGGTGAACGTTCCATTGTGTGATGTCACAATGCCCAATGTTCAAATACATTGTTGCCATGTACAGAGAAGGTTCACCAGACTGATTCCTGGGATGTCAGGACTTTCATATGACGAAAGACTGGATAGACTCGGCTTGTACATGCTAGAATTTAGAAGATTGAGGGGGTATCTTATAGAAACGTACAAAATTCTTAAGGGGTTGGACGGGCTAGATGCAGAAAGATTGTTCCAGATGTTGGGGAAGTCCAGAACAAGGGGTCACAGTTTAAGGATAAGGGGTAAATCTTTTAGGACCGAGATGAGAAAAACATTTTTCACACAGAGAGTGGTGAATCTCTGGAATTCACTGGCACAGAAGATAGTTGAGGCCTGTTCATTGGCTGTATTTAAGAGGGAGTTAGATGTGGCCCTTGTGGCTAAAGGGATCAGGGGGTATGGAGATAAGGCAGGTACAGGATACTGAGTTGGATGATCAGCCACGATCATATTGAATGGTGGTGCAGGCTCGAAGGGCCGAATGGCCTACTCTTGCACTTATTTTCAATGGTTCTGTTTCCCTCTCCTCACCCCTCTCCCCCACCCCCCCTTCCCTCTCTACACCACCCCCTTCCCTCTCTCCACCCTCCCCCTTCCTCCTACCCCTCTGTCCCTCTTCCATCACTCCCCCTACCCCTCTCCACCTCCCTCCCCACTCTTCCACCTCTCCCCCTTCCCCCTCCACTCTCCCTCCCCACTCTTTCACCTCTCTCCCCCACCCCTCTCCCCCTCTCCCCCTCCCTCCCTCCTCCCCTACCTCCCCATCCTCCCCCTCCCCCACATCTCTCTCCCCATCCCCCTCTCTCACCTCCTACCCCGCTCTCCTTTCCCTCCCAAATCTGTCCCGTTTCCTCCACCTCCTCTCCCCTCCCTCCCCTCTTCACATCCCCCCTCCCCCACCTGTGTGTTTGGGGGGTGGTTAATGTGAGTTTGATGCCGCAGCCCCCCCTCCCCCCCCCCCCCCGCAAAACGCCGTTGGGGAAACAGACCCAACGGGACTGCACTTGGTCTAGTCTATCTTTAAAACTGTGTGCCTGTCGCCTGCCATCCGTCCGGCTGCCTGCCTGCCTTTCGATTCGTTCCCATCGTGTGATGTCACAATGCCCAATGCTCGCAGATGTCTAATCGCAATGCCCGATGCTCGCAGATGTCCAATCGGAATGGATCCATTTACATGTACGGTTTCCGGCCGCATTTCTTCCTTTGATTCCCTGCAACTCCGAAACCAGACGCAGAATCGCCGACATCATTTCCATTTCGGTAGAGATTTCACTTTTCTTTCTAAGTATCCACTCCTCATTACATTTCGTCGTGTTTAAGTACACATTTTTAATCAAATCCTCCCCCCCCCCCCCCCCCCCCCCAATATTTCAAAAATAAACTGGCTTCTCACCCATAGAAGCAGCACCAGCCCCAGCCCCTGATGAACGTTCCATTGTGTGATGTCACAATGCCCAATGTTCACATATGTCCAATCGGAATGGATACATTTACATATGCCTTTGCAGGAGCCCCAGCCCCTGGTGAACGTTCCATCGTGTGATGTCACAATGCCCAATGCTCAAATACATTGTTGCCATAGAGGGAGTACAGAGAAGGTTCACCAGACTGATTACTGGAATGTCAGGATTTTCATATGAAGAAAGACTGGATAGACTCGCCTTGTACTCACTAGATTTTAGAAGATTGAGGGGGTATCTTATAGAAACGTATGACATTCTTAAGGGGTTGGACAGGCTAGATGCAGGAAGATTGTTCCGGATGTTGGGGAACTCCAGAACAAGGGGTCACAGTTTAAGGATAAGGGGGAAATCCTTTAGGACAGCGATGAGAAAAACATTTTTCACACAGATAGTGGTGAGTCTCTGGAACTCTCTGCCACAGAAGGTAGTTGAGGTCAGTTCATTGGCTATATTTAAGAGGGAGTTAGATGTGGCCCTTGTGGCTAAAGGGATCAGGGGGTATGGAGAGAAGGCAGGTACAGGATACTGAGTTGGATGATCAGCCATGATCATATTGAATGGTGATGCAGGCTCGAAGGGCCGAATGGTCCACTCCTGCACTTAATTTCCATGCTTCTATGTTTCCCTCTCTTCACCCCTCTCCCTCTCCCACCCATCCCTCTCTCCCCCACCCCCCTTCCCTCTCTACCACCACCCCCTTACCCCTACCCCTCTGTCCCTCTTTCACCACTCCACCTACCCCTCCCTCCCCACTCTTCCACTTCTATCCCCTTACCCGACGCCTCTCCCTCCCCCACCTCTCTCTCTTCCGCTCCCTTCCCCTCTCTCCCCCACCCCTTTCCCTCTGTCCCTCTTCCAACCACTCCCCCGTCCCTCTTCTACCACTCCCGCTACCCCTCTACCCCTCCCTCCCTCCCCACTCTTCCGCTTCTCTCCCACTCTCTCCTCCCCCTCTCCTCACCCCTCTCCCATCCCTCTCTCCCCCACCCCCCTTCCGTCTCTACCCCACCCCCTTCCCTTTCTCCCCCCACCCCCTTCCCCCTATCCCTCTGTCCCTCTTCCATCACTCCCGCTACCCCTCTCCTCCTCCCTCCCCACTCTTCCACTTCTCTCCCCCTTCCCCTCCACTCTCCCTCCCCACTCTTTCCCCTCTCTCCCCCCACCCCTCTCCCCATCCCTCCCTCCTCCCCTCCCTCCCCATCCCCCCTCCCCCACATCTCTCTCCCCATCTCTCACCCCCTACCCTGCTCTCCTTTCCCTCCCAAATCTATCCCGTTTCCTCCTCCTCCTCTCCCCTCTTCTCACCCCCCCCCCCCCGCAAACGCCGTTGGGGAAACAGACCCAACGGGTCTGCACTTGGTCTAGTATATTTATATATATCTGGGGAGAAGGAATGGGCGAAGTTTCGGGTCGAGACCATTCTTCAGACTGATGTCAGGGGAGGGGGCGAGACAAAGATATAATGTAGGTGGAGACAGTAAGACTAGTGGGAGAACTAGGAAGGGGAAGGGGATGGAGAGAGAAAGCAAGGGCTATCTAAAGTTAGAGAAGTCAATGTTCATACCGCTGGGGTGTAAGCTACCCAAGCAAAATATGAGGTGCTGCTCCTCCAATTTGTGCTGGGCCTCACTCTGACAATGGAGGAGGCCCAGGACGGAAATGTCAGATTGGGAATGGGAGGGGGAGTTCAAGTGCTGAGCCACTGGGAGGTTAGGTAGGTTAAGATGGACTGAGCGGAGGTGTTCAGTGAAACTATCACCGAGCCTGCGCATATATATATATATAATATATATGTACAGTATATGTACACACACACAGAACTTTTCTTTTGTTTATTATATTGTTTAATTATAGATTGATGGTCAAAGAGTGATACAGCATGGAAACAGGCCATTCGGAACAACTTGCCCACACCGGCCAACATGTCCCAGCTACACTAGTCCAACCTGCCCACGTTTGGACCATATCCCACCAAACCTGTCTTATCCATGTATTGTCTAACTATTTCTTAAACTTTGGGCTATCCCAGTCTCAATGACCTCCTCTGGCAGCTTGTTCCATACACCCACCACCCTTTGTGTGAAAATGTTACCCCTCAGATTCTTAATAAATCTTTTCCCCTTCCCGTTAAATCTATGGTCCTCGATTCACCTACTCTGGGCAAGAGATTCTGTGCATCGACCCGATCTATTCCTCTCATGATTTTATACACCTCTATAAGATCATCCCTCATCCTCCTGCTCTCCAAAGAATAGAGACCCAGCCGACTCAACCTCTCCCTGTAGCTCAAACCATCTGGTCCTGTCAACATCCTCATAACACTCATTTACAGACTACTATATTTATACATTCTGTTGTGCTGCTGCAAATAAGAACGTCATTGTTCTCTCTGGGACATGTGACAATTAAACACTCTTGACTCTCTCTTGAAGCATTGAGATAGTTTAAACAGCCTTCCAGAGTCCAATCAACTCAATCTTCCCAACAACCATTTTGAACACTACAAACCCCAACTAAACTACAAACTACAAATTGTCGTAGTTGCACTCAGGACTCGAAATTAGCGGTTGCCCGGGTGCCAATGGCAAGTTACAGTCCTAAAAGCCATGCCATTTTGCCCGGCTTGGCAAGCAACCGGGACACCCGCCCACCATTCGTGTATGAGTCTCGGCTCGGCGCTCGGCGCTAGCTCTCGGCTTGGGTCTCGGGTCTCCGCTCGGCGCTCGGTGCTAGCTCTCGGCTTGGGTCTCGGGTCTCCGCTCGGCTCGGCGCTCGGCGCTAGCTCTCGGCTCTCGGCGCTCGGCGCTAGCTCTCGGCTCGGGTCTTGGGTCTCCGCTCGGCACGGCCGGCCGCCGAGCACATCATCGGCCATGGTTGTGCGCATGTGCTACCCTGCATGGGTAGGGTGAAGACTATTCCATGCTTTAATTGTGCGGGGGAACTCCATGGAGCAGCCAGCATCTCTGGATAGAGAAAATTGGGTGACGTTTCGAGTAGAAACCCTTCATTACATTTCCTCTGGTTTTAGTGTTTTTAGTTTAATTTAAAGATACAGCGTGGAAACAGGCCCTTCGGCCCACCGAGTCCACGCCGACCATGGATCACTCGTACTCTAGTATCCCACACATTAGCGACGTAAGTCAAGTGTTTTATTCTCTCACATCCCAGAAAGGGGGACATCGCGTCACTTAGAGATTTAAGACTGAAAATGGATAGTTTCTTTTTTTTTAGTAACCAAAGTTATCAACGTATAATTTTTTGTGTGTTGGAAAAGAAAATATAGTGGCACAGCTGGTGAACTTGCTGCCTCACACGCCAGAGATCTGTGTTTGATCCTGTCCTCGGGCACTGTCTGTGTTGAATTTGCACATTCTCCCTGCAAGCATGTAGGTTTCCTCCCACATCCCAAAGACGCATTGGCTTTGTAGGTTAACTTGTCTTTATAAAATTGCCCCTAATGTGCAGAGAGTGGGTGAGGAAAGTGGGATAACAGAACTTGTGTGAATGGGTAGACAAAAATACTGGAGAAACTCAGCGGATGAGGCAGCATCTATGGAGCGAAGAAAATAGGCGACGTTTCGGGTCGAGACCCTTCTTCAGACTGATGTCGGGAGGGTAGGGTGCGGGGAAAAGAAAGTAAGAGGCGGAGACAGTAGGCTGTGGGAGAGCTGGGAATGGGAGGGGAAGGAGGGAGAAAGCAAGGACTACCTGAAATTGGAGAAGTCAATGTTCATACCGCTGGGGTGTAAATTACCCAAGCAAAATATGAGGTGCTGTTCCTCCAATTTGCGATGGGCCTCACTCTGGCCATGGAGGAGGCCCAGGACAGAAAGGTCGGATTCGGAATGGGAGGGGGAGTTGAAGTGCTGAGCCACCGGGAGATCAGGTTGGTTATTGCAAACTGAGTGAAGGTGTTGTGCGAAGCGATCGCCAAGCCTGCGCTTGGTCTCACCGAGGTTGATCATACGTTGAATAACCATATTTTTGTTTGGAAGTGGAAAGAAATAATAGAAATTGCATTCATTGCAATGTGTAAAAAGAGATGAGATACTGTATTGTAATTTTGCTGCATGTCATTGTGGTATATATCATATCTTGATTGGTGAATATGTTTAGTTTGTGACTTTATTTGAAGCAGAAATAATATGTGAATGCTTCATTGATCATAATTCCGACTGGTGACTACACACTTCGTCCGAGCACATTATCGCGCGTGTCATGCAAGCCGTCTTAAATGACCACCTAAACTGTCATTTGGCAACCTAAAAAGCTGCCGAGGTTGCTCGGCTGGCAACAGGGAAAAAAAGGTAAGCGAGAGCCCTGTCTGGCCTTTTTTGCACTCTTTTTTAAATTTAATTAAACTTTTTTTTTAGTTTATTATGTTATCTGTGTTTTTACAGTCATTTACCCAGAGTAGAGGAAGCAAGAACAAGGGGGCACAGGTTTAAAATGAGGGGGGAAAGAATTAACAGGGACCTGAGGGGCAACCTTTTCACTCAGTGAGTAGATGGAACGAGCTGCGAGGGGGGGGTGTACTTGAGGCAGGGTCTATAACAGCATTAAAAAATACTTTTGATAGGTACATGGATAGAAAAGGTTTAGAGGGATATAGCCCAAATCCAAGCATTTGGGACTACCTTAGATAGGGGCACCTTGGTCGGCATGGACCATTTGGGCCAAAGTAACCGTGTCCATGTCTCTGTGGCTCCTTCTCTCTGTGACTCTGTGTCTCTGTCTCTCTGTGTCTCTGTACCCTTGCTTCCCAGTCAAACCCCCGGGAACTGAGTCCCAATTATCCATTGAGTTTGCATTGACACTTTGGTAATCTGCAGAACTGGACAAGCAGACTCATTACCGTCAAACACAGTCAAACACGGGCATGCTGCAACTCACTTGTTGTAGAGGACTATGTCAGGCCTCCAGAGGAGCTCTGATGGGATCCTGATGGAAGTCACATTCTCATATTCCGAGGGATCCCAGCGCAGTTTAAAGTCATCCCATTCCTGGAAAGTCAACAAGAGTGGCCAGGTGTCAAATCAAGTGGAAAGGTCACCATGTTGAACCAAGGGGGAAGGTGGGATGTGAAGAAGACTGACTGACCTGCTTCACCCACACGTTTGTGGTCATCATCTGGTTCTTTTCATCCTGTGTGGAGATCCCAAGACATTACAAGTGGAAGACTATAACCATATAACAACACAATATAACTCACAAGTAATTGAACAATTATGTTATCAATAATGTACTGTCAATGGGAGAATGCTGGTAGCATCCCTTGACTAAATCCCAAATCCACTGAACAAACTTTCCCTCACCCTCGAACCTCCCAATCAAAGTTGCAGTGTTAAGCCCCATAGTATAAAATTAACTCTGCCAGTGCAGCACATCGAACATAGACCAGTACAGCACAGAACAGGCCCTTTGGCCCACAATGTCTGTGCTGAACATGATGCCAAGACCAACTCTTATCTACCTGCACATAGTCATAGAGTACAAATAATCCACATTCCTCCATTCCCTGCAAATCCAAGTGCTTATCCAAAAGTTTCTTAAATGCCGTTATCAAATCTGCCTCCACCACCAGGCACTTATCATCCTCTGTGTAAAAAACTTCCACATCACATCCCCTTTAACCTTTGCCCATCGCCCCTCTCACTTTAGCTATGCCCTCTAGTCTTTGATATTTCCATCCTGAGACAAAGGTTCTGACTACACACTCTATCTACGCCTCGCATAATTTGATCATCAGGTCTTCTCGCAACCACCAGCGTTCCAGAGAAAACAATCCAAGTCTGTCTAACCTCTTCCTGTAGCTAACTCTCTAATCCAGGTATAAATCTGGTAACCCTTCTCTGCTCCCTCTCTAAAGCCTCCACATCCTTTTTGTACTGAATTACATACAGAACTCAAAAGTTAGCTGAAGCCATCAAGCTTCAGTCTGAAGAAGGGTCTTGACCTGAAACATCACCCATTCTTATTATCCAGAGATGCTGCCTGTCCCACTGAGTTACTCCAGCATATTGTGCCCATCTTCAAGCTGAATCATGACTTGCTGGCTCTTATACTCATCGCCATGGCCAATGAAGTCAAAGCATACCATGATGAAACTGCACCAATCTATCTACTTGCAGAGTGACCTGCAGCTTGATCTACATACCACGTCCACAAGTTGGGCGATGGACAGTCCGAAATGGACAAAGACGGTGTCTGAAGAGTTGGCCACCGGTCGGGAGAACTTGTTGTAGCCAGTGAAGAGGTTCTCCAGGAGCCGTTCCTCCGCCTGGCGATGACGACCCACCTTGCAACACACTGACAGCGGCATGTTATTCAGTTTGAGAACCCACCACCTACACGTCATCAGGCCCAGACATCAACAGAGAACTTGGACACAAAATGCTGGAGTAACTCAGGGGGACAGGCAGCATCTCTGGTGAGAAGGAATGGCTGTTGTTTCGGGTGGCGACGCTTTTTCAGAGAATACTGCCTGTCCCACTGAATTACTCCAGCATTGTGTCTACCAACAGAGAGATAGAGACACAACGAACTGCAGATGCAACTAAGAGCTAGGAGCAGCACGGTGGCACAGCACCAGAGACACTGGTTCAATCCTGTCTATGGGTGCTGTCGACGGAATTTCTACGTTCTCCCTGTGACCGCGTGGGTTTTCTCCGGGTGCTCCAGTTTCTTAGCACACTCCAAATTAGTTTATGTAAATTGTCCCTAGTGTGTAGGCTAAAACTAGTGTACCGGTGATCACTGGTCGGCGTGGACTCGGTGGCCGAAAGGCCTGTTTCCACGCTGTAAACTAAACTGAACTAAACCTGCCACCTCCCTCCCAATCACTTCCCCTTGCCCCTTCCTGCAGCAATCTATCCCCCACTCCGTCTGTCTGGAGAAGCGTCCCGACCCGAGACGTTGTCTGTCCATTCCCTCAACAAATGCTGCCTGACCCGCTGAGCTCCTGCAGCTCTGTGTTTTGCTCAAGATTCTGTCATTTGCAGTTCCTTGCGTCTCCACCCATTCCCATCATTATTGCAGATCCTCACTTGTCCACCTACCCAGATAGCAGAGATGGGTGCAGGCCAGAGTTGTGAGTCTATGACCTGCGATGGTGATAGCAGCTCACGGACACAGCCCGGATCGGGTAACACCAGGGCCAGCGGTCGGCTATTCGCTCCTCGATCAACATGATCCTCGATTTGATTCTCTACCCTTTTCGCCCTCCTCACTCCCCTTAACTCTCTCCCCTTTCCTTAACTCTCCCCTTCTATCTACCCCGTTGCCCCCCATCCTCCCTTTAACCTCACCTATCCCGTCCATCCCTCTCCCTTGCCACTCTCACCTACCCCCCTCTCTCCCCACCCCCACCCCCTCCTTCCTCCCTCCCTCCTTCTCCTCTACCCCTTCCCCAACTTCCTTTAACACCTCTCCCATATCACCCTCCCCCCTCTAACCCCAATCCCCACCCGACCCTCTCTCCCCGCCCCGTTCGGTGCCCGTCGCTCGGACCCTACCTGGGGCGCTGATCAGCAGCAGAAGCAGAGGAGCTCGGCCCCGGGAGCCCCCGGTCCCGTCTGGCCGTCGCATCCCGCGTTAGCGCACCGTGCAGCGGGCGGGCGTTCAGCGCCACTCTGTCCCAAAGCTCCTATAGCGCTATAGGATCTTTGCTCTGTCCCGTTCGCCCGGACTCGCACTCCGCCCTCCAGGACAGATCGCACCTCCCAGGGCACTCCGCCCCCTCTCTCTCTCTCTCTCCCTCCCTCTCCCTTTCTTTCCACCACTCTCTCTCTCTCTCTCCCTCCCTCTATCTCTCCGCCCTCTCTCTCCCCTTCTCTCCACCCCTCTCTGTCTCCCTCCATCACCCTCTCTCCCTCCCCCCTCACTCTTTCCTCTCTCTCTCTCCCCCTTCTCTCTCCCTCCCTCCCTCTATCTCTCCTGGTTCACACCCTCCCCAGAGACATCTCTCCCCTGGCTCACTCTTCCCCCACCCCCCAGAACACTCCGCCCCATCCTCCTCACATCCCTCCTCTCCCTAGAGATGGAATGGCCAGTCCCCTTTCCTCGACAGACTGCTCACCAACTCTGCTCCCCAACACATTTCTCCCTCCCCAGACCCCCTCCTCTTCCCCTCCCTCCCAAAATACTTATTTATGAGAAGTATCAGCTTAATAACTCTGAAGACCACAGAAGTCCCAGACTTTTAGAGATCCTGAGGTGTATCAATTGCATGAACATGTTGGGCATAAGGGTCAGTCCCTCTCCCTCTCTCCCAGCTTACAATTGTGTTTGGATACACACATGGAGCTGGAAATACTCAACAAGTCAGGCAGCGTCTGCACAGAGACGCAGGGTGAAAGTTGAAGATCCTTTGGAAACATTTATAAGACATTTGGACAGGTACGTGGATAGGAAAGTTTGAGAGGGATATGGGCCAAACTCGGGCAAATGGGACTAGCTTAGATGGGTATTCGTGGGTGATCTATCTTTCCCTCTCAACCACATTCTCATGCTTTCTCCCCTGACATCCTATACATGACTCTATGGTCGGTCAGGCAGGGTCAGTGGAGAGACCCGTAATGAACATTTCTTGAAAGGTTCTGACAAAGGATCTTCAACTTTCACCCGGTGTCTATCTCCACCGATGCTGCCTGACTTGTTGAGTATTTCTAGTGTTTTGTTTTCATTGAGATACAAGATACTGCAGATGCAGGAATCGCAAGTAAAAAAAGACAAAGTGCTGGAGAAACTCAGCGGGTCAGGCAGAATCAGTGGAGGCAATGGACAGATTACGTTTCAGATCAGTTGCCTTCATCAGCAGGGCTCTCACTTAACTTTTTTTTCCTGTTGCAAGCCAGGTTAACCTTGGCAGCATTTTAGGTTGCCAAATGACAGTTTAGGTGGTCATTTAAGATGGTTTGCAAGACGCGTGCGATAATGTGCTCGGACGAAATGCGTAGTCACCAGTCGGAATTATGCTCAATTAAGCATTCACATATTATTTCTGCTTCAAATAAAGTCACAAACTAAACATATTCACCGATCTAGACATGATTTATACCACAATGACATGCAGCAAAATTATAATACAGTATCTCAACTCTTTTTACACATTGCAATTAATGCAATTTCTATTAGTTCTTTTCACTTCCAAACAAAAATGGGGTTGGATTATTCAGCGTATGATCAACCTGTGTCAATAAATCCTGGACCATGGTAACATATATGCTTAACCATGCACACTACAGATTGATGCAAGCATGTTTTCTGTGAAGGACCGAAAATTACCATGGCCATAGCATGGGTCGTTATTGCTATTGGTACAGAAACACTCTCGCCTCCCACATAATTTATCCACAACAAAATATACAGGTTGCAAGGAATTTTCTAAAGGCATGTTAAAACCGACTATACCCATCTGACAGGTTAAACATTACACTAACTGACAAGAGATTGCCAAAGGACATAACTGCAGCAAATGTTCTTTTGGTAATATGTTTAAAGGTGTCAAAACGCCACATTACCGTACATTCAGATTAGATGTATGTGTTGTGAACAGCAATGAAGATACCCAGTTTGTTCGCACCAGATTAATAAAAAATTATTGATAAACGCTGTTTCCATCATTCCCACTCAGAATTAATGTTAAAATTTCAACTGAAATATCTCCTGACCAAATTTGTGATGTATATAACCGACTGTAGAAGTGAAACCTCGATAAATCGAACATATAGTTGTGATTGTTGCTCATTAAATAACTACAGTACTGATACTCCATATTAAGAGCATTGATTTGCCGTTAAAATTAATTCTGTAATAACGTGTCAACGGTAGCAGTGACAATCGAACACTGCGGTTTTAATGTTTCACGTGTTCACAATTTAATTAATCCATCTTTATGAACTAATAACATTGAGAATTAAACCACATTTGATTGCATTCCGTTATCAAACATAGTCAATATTCGCTCTGAAGACATTTCCAGCACAATATGGTCAGGGAGGGGGGGGGAGGGGGTGTGTGAATCGGTGCGGGGTGGATAGATGGCGGGGGGGGGGTGTTGAGAAGACAATTGGTGCGGAATGGATGGATTGAGGCCGATGAATTAGTACGTGTTAGTTGGAGTATGTAAAATTGTGAGGGGAGAGCACCAGAGATGTCAGTGGTGTTGCATGGATCAGTATAGGATGAATGAGGGGATCGGTACAGGATGGATGGGGAGTTGGTGCAGGGTAAATGGAGTGTGGGTCAGTACGGGATGAATGGGGAGATTAGTACAGGATGAATGGAGGAGAAGTGGAGGATGGATGGGAAGGGGGGTAAGTACAGGATGAATTGGGGGACCAGTGTAGGATGGATGGGGGGTAGCGTGGTGGATAGGGTGGTCAGCACAGGATGAATATATGGGGAGGGATAGATGGGGAGGGGAGCACAGGGAATGTCAGTGAGGACTGAATAGAGGTAGGAATGGGGATCAGTGCGGGATGCAGAGGAGGTTTGAAAGCGGTTATCGCTGTTAGCGGATTTGCAAGCAGCAGCCGCTATCAGGGCGGGCGGGGTGCGGGAGGAAGAGGTGGTGGAGCCACTGTCGCGGCCGCTGCTGCCACTGTGCGGGGCCCGTCATTCGCTCCGACCCATCGTCACCCCGCACCTGGTATCTTTGCCCAGCAATACAGCCGCCGCAGACACGAAACGTCACGTTCCTTTTCTCCAGAGATGCTGCCTGACCCACGGAGTTACTCCAGTTTTTTGTGTCTATCTTCGGTATAAACCAGTATCTGCAGTGTCAAGCCGGGCAAAATGAGTCACCGTTTAGGTTGCCCGGGTGCCAACGGCCACCCAAAGTACCGTTAATTTCGAGCCCTGAAAAAGAAGGGTTCTGTTTCCAGTCGTGGGAGAGTCTAGGGCCAGAGGGCACCGCCTCAGAATAAAAGGATGTACCTTTGGAGAGGAGGAGGAATTTCTTTAACCAGAGGTTGATGAATCTGTGGAATTCATTGCCACAAACTGGTGGCGAGGCCATCGTTGAGTATTGTTAAAGCGGAGATTGATAGGTTCTTGATTGGGTCTCAAAGGTTACGGGGAGAAGGCAGGAGAATGGGGTTGAGAGGGAAAGATAGATAAGCCATGATTGAATGGTGGAGCAAACTTGATTAGTTGAATGTCCTAATTCCACTCCTATGTTTTCGTTAGGTTTAGAAATACAGTGCGGAAACAGGCCATTCAGCCCGCCAAGTCCACGCTGACCAATGATCCCTGTACACCAGCACTATCCTACACACTAACGACAATTTACAATTTTTACTGCATCCAACTAACCTACAAACATGCACATCTTTAGAATGTGGGAGGAAACTCGAGAACACGGAGTAAACCCACGCAGTCACAAGGAAAACGTGCAAACTCCGTACAAACAGCACCCATAGGACGCATGGGATCAAAGCAGAGCCTCTTGTGCTGTAAGGCAGCAACTCTACCTCAGTGCCACTGTGACACCCTATGTCTTATGATCTTATGATTCAAAACATCGCCTGCCCATATCCCACCACAGATGCTGCCAGACCATTGGAGTTTGTTGTTCTGTTTTTAATCTCTGTCCTACTTTCATTTCGGACACAACCCTGTCCCCGCCAAAACCAATATAGCTTAAATTAGAAATTTCCTTGTAATGTATCTGGTTCCAGACTGTCCTTGCCATGGTTCAGTCACCTTCAGCTTTTCGGGTACAGGGTGGAAGCATGGAGGAGTCTACAGCTCAGTCTCGAACGGGTTAAATATCAAGCATTGAGCCTTCGGTCAATATTATTCATAAAATATACATATTTCATTCAACATCAATTAAAGTAACTGCATGCAGAAGCTGTTTTCAATTAAATACTAATAACGATGCATTATAAATAATTCAGAATCTTTCTCCCTAATCTTACGCCATTTGATGATCCAATTACGGACGAAAGAGAAAGTACTCTTACATCTGAGAATAAATATCTCACCATTCTTCGTGTGTGGGTCTCGTCTGACCTTTATTTCCAACCCATGTCAGCCACTCAGAGCCAATCCTATCGTCCCCAACTCACACGCCTTTATTAATTGGCCCTGTAAAGTACCCCTAGTGTGTAGGGAGTCATAGAATCTTACAGCAGACCCTTCGGCCCAACTTGCCAACACCAACCATCCTGCCCATCTACACTAGTCCCACTTGCCCACATTTGGCCCATATCCCTGTAAACCTGTCCTATCCTTGTACCTGCCCAAATGTTTCTTAAGCTTTGTGAAATTACCTGCCTCAACTATCTCTTCTATCAGCTCCATATACCTACTACCCTTTGCATAAAAAAGTTGCACCTCATATTCCTTGTAAATCTTTCCCCGCTCACCTTAAAAAAGGTTGAGGTCTGATATTTTCACATCCATTCATACACTGTTGAGTGGATGAGAAAGTGGGTTAACATAGAACAGGTGTGAATGGGTGTTTGATAGTCAGCATGGTCTCGATGGGCCAAAGGGCCTGTTTCCATGCTGTGTCTCTAAATTAACATAGAACTGGTGTGAATAGATTATCGATGGTCGGCGTGGACTTGCGGCTGAAGGGCCTGTTTCCATGCTATATCTCTAAACCAAAATAAGGCAGATCTCCACCCTTTCCTTCCCTCTCCCTCCTCACACCCTCCATGCCCCCCCCCCCCCCCCCCCCCCCCCCCCCCCCCCCCCCCACCACCAATCCACTCACACCCATCTACAAAGATGTGCAGTTTCTAGGTTAATTTATTTCTGTAAATTGTCCCTAGTCCCTAGTGTGTAGGATAGTGCTAGTGTATGGGGTGATCGCAGGTCGGTGTGGACTTTGTGGGCCGAAGGGCCTGTTTCCCTCACTGTATCTCTAAAGTCTAAAGTCTAAAGAAGAGAGAGGGATTGTAAATGCGGCACAATCTGCCATAAAACTCGATAAATCCTATACCAGATGTTGAGGATTTGGAGAATCTGGTGCTTCAGAGAGCAGATAACATAAGCTGCTTAAAGTCCACGAATAGCACGTAGGTCAAGGACCCTGGTCCACAGACACAAACAATAAAAAACTCTTCATCTGAAACAAGAGGTAGGGGTTGTTGGAGGAATGGCACATATTCCCCTTGGGTAGCTTACAGCTCAGTAGTATGAACATTGAATTCTCACATTTTTAAGTAACTTCATCTCCCTCCCCCCTCCCTCCTTGCACCCCTCCACCCCGGTCGTTTTACCAGTTCCACAGTTCTCCACACTGTTTCTCTTGAGATCACACTTTCCTTTCCCAACAATGGACCTACCAGGCCTTGTGGCCGGCCCTGGTTGTAAACCAGCAACTGCAGTTCCTTAATGTTTAAAAACTAGCTTAATGGCTGTAAAGCTTCATTAGATACTTTGGAGTTTAGGAAGTATTATTTTAAACAATCTGTCAGGTCTGATGCTCCTTAAATAATTTTTTTATCTGATTATTTCTACCTTTAGATTTAGGTTTATTATTGTCACGTATCAACCGAGGTACAGTGAAAGCTTCGTTATCTAAACAGATCATATAATACCATACATAAATATAATCGTCAAACCCATGTCCAATAGGTAGAGCAAAGGGGAAGATACAGAGTGCAGAATATAGTTCTCAGCATTGTAGTGCATCAGTTCCAGAGACAAAGTCCAATGTCCGCAATGGGGTAGAGGTGAATCAGACAGTTTCTGGAAGGACTGTGCCAGAAGCCTGAAAACTGTTTCTGGCCAAGGAACTGATTGTGGACTTTGGAAGGGGAAGGATGAGGACCCACAATCCTGTTTACATCAATGGGTCGGTGGTGGAGAGGGTCAAAAACTTCAAATTCCTGGGCATGCATATTTCCGAAGATCTTTCCTGGACCCAGCACACTGATGCAATTATAAAGAAAGCACATCAGCGACTCTACTTCCTGAGAAGATTACGGAGATTCGACATGTCAAAGAGGATTCTCCTGAACTTCTACACTAGAGAGCATACTGACTGGTTGCATCGTGGCGTGGTTCGGCAACTTGAACGTCCAGGAGCGGAAAAGACTGCAGAAAGTTGTGATCACTGCCAGTCCATCACCGGCTCTGACCTACCCACCATCGAAGGGATCTATCGAAGTAGCTCTCTAAAAGGCAGCCAACATCATCAAAGACCCACACCATCGTGGCCGCTCACTCCTTTCGCCATTGCCATCAGGAAGAAGGTACAGGAGCCTGAAAACTGTAATGTCCAGGTTCAGGAACAGCTTCATCCCTGCAGCCATCAGGCTATTAAACACGACAACAAATAAGCTCCGAACTGCAACAGACTATCATTATTATTGCACTATATTTGTTTATTTTTTACATATGTGAGCATGTGTATACACACACATTGAACTTTTTTTTCCTCTTGTTTATTTACTATGTTTACATATTCTGTTGTGCTGCAGTAAGCAAGAATTTCATTATCCTATCTGGGACACATGACAATAAAACACTCTTGACTTGGTGCGCACTCTCAAGCTTCTGTGTTTTTATATTTCTTGTAGTCTCTGTGATGGTTCTTCTTGTATTTTTATATCATCTTTCTGTTCTTGAGCAAAAATGTTTAACTGAAGTATGGAAATGTTTCTTATTAAATTGTCAGAAGTATTTATTTAAATAGTTTGCCTATAGTTTGATTATGAAGGTACGCATAGACATGGATAACACAGTGGTCTCCGCCACAATATGTTAGAATACTGAGTTCTCATCGAATCCTAGGTTTGCAAATATGTGTTTTTGAAAGGGGGCGCTGTCCTGTGCACGGCTGCCCTGCCAGCAGTTGTCTGTCGTTTCACCGTATTATTTTTATTATTAGTTAATTAAAGTGTTTTGTTTGGAGGTCTAGACTTTTTTGTGTGGGGGGTGTGGAGGGGGAAACTGCCTTTCAGGGTCCCTACCTGGTCGGAGAGGCAGCTTTTCTCCAGGCTGCAGCTTCGACCCGTCCTCGCGGCCTACCAGCGGGCCTGGAGCGGCGTTTCCTGTCGCGGACCACCCAGAACCTCGGCTTCGGCGGAGGCACAGCGCTGGAGCGCTATCGTGGAGCGGGCGATGCCTTGCCTGGGTCGCCGCGCTGGAACTCCGGTGAGCTGAGACCGCCGGGAACAACATCGCGGAGCTGCGGGACTGTGGAGCGGCCAGCTGCGGGCGGCGGCGCCGAACTTAACATCGGGAACCTGGGATCTCGCGACGAGATCGCCAGTTGTGGAGCTCCAACCGGCGCGGCCTTGTCGGCTTCGGAAGCCGCGGCCTCCAGTACGGAGGCGGCCGTTCCAGGGTTCCCATGCCGCTGTGAGGACTCTCCCGACGCCGGAGCACCACCACCCGGTCGGAGCACCACACCTGAGAACGGCCAGGAACATCGGGCCTCCGTAGAGGCAACTGTGGAGGCCTCAATAGGCCCGACTATGGGTGAACTGGGATTGGGGACTGGACTTTGTGCCTTCCCTCATGGTGGGAGCCATTGTGGGGGGATGTTCTTTGTGTTTAAGACTCTCATTGGTGTTATGTCTGTATTCTTTCTTTGTGTGCTGCAAAATGGCAAAAAGCATTTCACTTCATTACACCTCGGTGTATGTGAATGTGACCAATAAAATACCTTTGACCTTTGATATAGATATGTATATTCATAGACAAATCTGTTTATAAGCCTGGTTCTAAAAATATCACCAAGTATCACAGACCTGAATGTGAGTGTAATTAATGTTGATTTAATACAACTTTCTGTATTAGATAAATCTGACAGTTAGGGAGATTAGCGAAATATTGGCTAGAATTAATGGAGGGACCTATAGAGGGTTATCCCCCTTATCTAGGAGAGGGCCCTTTCTTAGTGTTAGTGAAGGGAGGTATATCATAGTAAAGGGCAAAGTTGACAATAATATCCTGACACTGGTGAATATCTATGCTTCCCCAGATAGTGATAAACATTTTTTTAAATCCCTATTTGATATTATTGCAATGGAAGCAGAAGGAATTTGTATATGTGGGGGGGATATGAATGTTGTACTGAATCATAGGCTTGATACGACAAGTAAAAATAAGAATAAGAACCAATTAACAAAACTACTAAACACTGCCTGAAGAATTTGGTTTTCTTGATGTCTGGAGGCATTTTCACCCTCTAGAAAGAGACTACACACATTACTCAATACCACACTCAGTTTACTCCAGAATAGACTATTTCTTAATGCAGAAAGAAGAATGTTATAGGGTAACTGTTTGCAGAATTGGTGTGGCAGATGTATCAGACCATAATGCCACATACTTAACAATTCAAATGGACAGTAGAAGGAAAAACAGTGGCGATTTTACTTCGGAGTCACGTGAGTGACTACGTGAAGAAAGCCGTCATCCCACTTGGCGCGTCATTACGTTGACTCGCTTTGCGCAAACGAGCCGACTGGTGGCAGCATTCACGCTGTCCAGCGGTAAGTTTCAACCAACATGGTAAGTTTTTAAACTTACCTCTGGGATTGGTTTTATTTTGCAGGAAACTCATTTTCAGAATTTGCCTGCTGGATTGGGGGCGAAGTCCGGACGGGCCGCGGGTAAACCTCTATGGACCGCGGGAACCCCAGTCACGGAACAGAGAGAATCCCGGTCATGACCTTGGGGATACCGGAAACGGACCGCGGGACCCGCTACACAGACCGCGGCAGTGTGAGTAGCGGGTGGCGGTCAAAATTCGCCTCACGAATCGCTGGCAATGGAGCCGGCAGCTTCGGACTGATGCCGACAGCACCTAGACAGCCGTTTGAAAGGTTAGTCATAAAATTGTATCTCCCGCTCTGCGGGGGGGAGTGTAGGGAAGAGGCCCATACATTTAAACATACGGGCAAGAAGTACCTAGGCAAACCCGTTTGGAGGGTTAGCCATTAAATTATATAATAATAATAATAATAAATTATATTTATGGGCGCCTTTCAAGAGTCTCAAGGACACCTTACAAAAATATAGCAGGTAGAGGAAAAACATGTAAGGGGAATGAAATAAATAGTAGAGACATGACTAGTACACAAAGTAAAGACAGAATTCAATACAAAACACAATATGAGGCAATTAATGCACAGATGAAAAGGGAGGGGGACGTGGGGCTAAGGATAGGCAGAGGTGAAGAGATGGGTCTTGAGGCGGGACTGGAAGATGGTGAGGGACACGGAATTGCGGATCAGTTGGGGGAGGGAGTTCCAGAGCCTGGGAGCTGCCCTGGAGAAGGCTCTGTCCCCAAAACTGCGGAGGTTGGACTTGTGGATGGAGAGGAGACCGGCTGATGTGGATCTGAGGGACCGTGAGGGTTGGTAGGGGGAGAGGAGGTCAGTGAGATATGGGGGGGCCAGATGGTGGAGGGCTTTGTAGGTGAGGATCAGGATTTTGTAGGTGATCCGGTGGTCTGTTGAGAGGAGTGCAGGGAAGAGGCCCATTCATTTAAACAAAACGGGCCAGGAGTACCTAGGCAAACCCAATTGGAGGGTTAGCCACTATATTATCTCTCCTTCTGAGGAAGGGAACGCAAGGAGAAAGCCCGCAAACAAGACGGGTCAGGATTCCGGATGGACAGGATTACCTCCTACATGGGTAACGTGTTGAAACGTTCAAACCCACATGGAGCACCTGGTGGAGAGGTGCTCCACAATGATATACTCCAAAGGAGGGAGTTATCAACCCGGGTATTATGGAGAACCCGCAGGCAGCGGCACTTGTTTCAGGTCTGCACAAATATCTCCTGCTCTGAGGAGAGGAGCATCCAGGGTCAGCTTTCAAGCTGATCCAAAGCAAAGAACCTGATATAGGTCCGCTGGAGGGGCCATGTCAGCGCAGGTATCCTCAGGGGCACACCTCCATACCTCCATAGGGGGTAAGCAGTTCACTGAAGCCGGTGGTAGCTTGAAAGCTGGGCACGGAAATATGATTAGAGTCCTCTTTCAAGGCAGAGTTATGGCCAGAATTGTCTTACAAGGCAGGCTCAGTGTGATGAGGTTTCAGACCTAGACGCAAGCAGGGGTCAGGAGAAATATGGAATCCACACTCCCTACCAGTCCTACTCCCCAATCAAGGAGAGAAAAGGAACCCGCATCAGCGGCCTTTGGGTTTACCATAAGACCACCGGTAGCCATGGAGGTAGGTGGGTCTGGGCTTACCGAAACAAGGGATTGTGGACCAGTTACATGTTGGTAATTTTTACTCTTGTGTTTTTTTGTTCAAAATGACAATGAAAAACAACATGAGTTTCAAATCTGGTTTTAAAAAACTGATAATAACATGTGATTACTTTTACTGCACAACATACATAGGTTCCAAGCAGACTTGGAATTGGGACCGGAGTTGTCTTCAAGGCAGGCCCAGTATTATGGGCAGGATTGCCTTCCAGGACAGGTGATAGATGGAGGATGTCACTTCATCCAGGTTTAACTCATATGTGCAGTACAGACTTTCAGAATAGTAAATTTAATTACGGTCTAACAACTGTTTTATAGGAGCTCAAAGATCTCAAAGATGCATGCTATGCAGTTTCCCATTCACTGGAATCGCCAGAGATATTTGAAATTTACCTGGATGGGGCTATAATAACAGTTAAAGCGTTGCAAAATAGGCTAACTATTCGGTAGGGGGCGCTGCACTGGCAGCAGCCTGTCGGCAGCGTGTCCGTCTTTTTTCAACATTTTAATTTTTTTAGTATGTTTAAAAGTCTGTTTTTAATGTTTCTTTGTGTGTTAAGTGTGGGGGGTGGTGTGGGGGGGTAAGGGGGAAACCGTTTCGGCCGCCTCTTCCATGGAGAGGCGACTTTTTCAGGTCGCCTCCCCCGTGGCCTAACAGCATGGATCGGCGCCGACTTTCCCGGAGACGCGCCTGGAGCTTCAGCGGCGGGCACAGCGTGGACTCTTGGCGCGGAGCGGGTGAGACCTCGCTGGAGGGGAGCGCTCCGTTACGCTGGCCCGCAGCAGCCGGCAGCCGGCAGCCTGAAGCAGCAGTCTGCAGAACTCCAGCTGGTGCGGCGTCTACAGCCCGGGATCTCTCGTTGGGGACCCGGGGGAAGAAGAAGCTTCCACCGCCGGCCCGCGGCCGTCTTCTACCGCGGGCGTGGTATGGACTTATCATCTCCCCTGGAGGGGAGCTTCGACCGCCGACCCTGCAGACTGCGATGCTTCCGGCTGCGGCACGGCAAGTACTTTAAAACTTTGACCGCCGGCCTGCGGCCTACACCAGCCTGAAGCCGCGGTCTCTGGCTGGGAAGAGCCGATCCTGGACTCACCTTGACTTTGACTTTGTCCCTTACCATCTGGACGCCCGCAGCAACGGCTGTGGAGGGTGGTGGTCCCGACCACGGGGGAAAATGGAGGAGGACTGGCCAAGCTCTGTGCCTTCCACCACAGTGATGAATGCTGTGGTGGATGTTTGTGTAAAATTTTTATTGTGGTTGTGTTCTTTATTATTGTACCGCTGCTGGCAACCCAAATACCACCGACCTTGGTTGTGTGGCAATTAAATTATTTCAATTAAATTATTTCAATTACAGTCCCCAGGTTTATTTACCAAATTTCCAAACGGAGCTTGGGCTGCTCAGTGCTCAAGAACATTAGTTATCATTTATCTGGAATGATGTTAAACGCTGCGTTTTGCTAAAAATTAACTGTATAGGCCCAAACTATATTTGAAGAATCAGGGTCCCACCCATCCAGTTAAATTTAAGTTGATACCAATCAGAACTACTGATTATTGGGATTAACATTTAACTATCAACTAACAAGGGATTCTGCCCTGGAGCAAGAGATGCAATTAACAGAAGCCTGTAATAACCTCGTTGGTTATTAAGCAGCTTTCTATTCATCAAGATGTAGTTGACAATATAGCAGCTGTGTATCAGCGGTACAAATTGGGCTTTGCATTACCTGAAGTTAAAACATGCAAAGAATTAACCTCTCTAGTACCATATAGGTCATTACAAATAAACCTATGCTATTCTCAGCTGAAGCTACCGAAATCACGATGGTGGCAGTATTCAGCATTGCTCCAGTATTTTTGGTTGGGTATACTTAGTATTACAAATTGATGCTAGTGCTCAAAGATGAGAAGTATGGTATGCCATCTCCAGTTACGGAGGCGGATGCGGGTTGCATAAGTTACCAATTTTCAGTAATTGGTATCAACTACCTATAACTCGGTGCATTCTATACGTTAAAGGTTATTGTAAGAATGTGCACAATCTGCATGCTCAACTCCAAGTTTATACACTATGGGGGTGGCATATGTTAGTCACATGGGTGCTATGAAGTTTAAATATCCTGTGATATTTACCTAATCTTATTTTGAAACTACTATCTCATGTGAAATCTATGAAACACAGGATGGATGTTGGACTACAAAGTACTTAGATAGAATTTAGATAGAATTTATTACCACACAACCAGGGTCGGTGGAATTTGGGTTGTCAGCAGCGATACAATAATAGAGAACACACAACCACAATAAAAATGTAACACAAACATCCACCACAGCATTCATCACTGTGGTGGAAGGCACAAAATTTGGCCAGTCCTCCTCCATTTCCCCCCCGTGGACAGGACCAGAGTCCAGAGTCAGTCCAGGATCGGCTCTTCCTCACCGGAGACCGCGGCTTTAAGTTGTTGTAGGCCGCAGGCTGGCGGTCAAGATTTAAAGTCTCCGCCGCAGCCAGAAGCACCGTAGACTGCAGGGCCGGCGGTCGAAGCTCCCCTCCAGGGGTGATGGTAAGTCCATGCCGGGCCCGCGGTAGAAGTTGGCCGCGGGCCGGCAGTGATGGCTTCTTCTTCCCCCGGGTCCCCCACGAGGGATCCCGGGCTGTAGACACCGCACCAGCTGGAGCTCTGCAGACCGCGGCTTCAGGCTGCGGCTTCAGGCTGCCGGCTGCCCCGGGCCAGCGAAACGGAGCGCTCCCCTCCAGCGAGCCCCAGCGAGGGCTCACCCACTCCACAACGAGAGTCCACGCTGCGCCCGCCGCTGAAGCCCCGGGCGCGTCTCCGGGAAAGGCCGCGCCGATCCTTGTTGTTAGGCCACGGGGGAGGCGACCTGGAAAAAGTCGCCTCTCCATGGAGGAGGCGACCGAAGCGGTTTCCCCCTTGCCCCCCCACACCACCCCCCACACAAAACACACAAAGGAACATTAAACACATACTTTAAAACATACTAAAAAAAAAATTTTAAGTTGAAAAAACTGACGCGCTGCTGACATGGCTGCTACCAGAGCAGCGCCCCCTACCAATTCACCAAACTCCTGTTTTACCACCTGAAGATGGTAGAACTAAACGTGTTATAGATAGAATTTAATGTCATTTTGGCTCGATGGAACATCAAATATCGATACATTTACATAAGGCTTATTTACCAGCTGCAAAACATGTGGCATACAGTGGCAAAAGATACATTATCGCCACTTGGTGGAGGAATTATTGTATGTGTGTTTTCTCCATTCTGCCTCATCAGTGGGGTTTTGCAATTTATCCAGCAAGACACTGCTTCAGGCCTCAATCTGCCTGACTGACATATGCAGCCATGGTTCCCACTAATATAGGGAATTATATAGAACCTATATGGTTATTCAAAGCATAAAACTTGCTGGTACAGCCTGTGACTCAGGAGACCAGCGTCTGCATGATACGTCAAGTCATTGACTTGAAGACTCCGAGACGATTTCCTGCGCCGCAGGTTGTCAGACAAATCCGTGGAGTGCTCACTGCAGAATGCAGGATAGCACCAAAAAGAGGCAGGACATCTCCACTTCAGCAGATGGGAAACGGTTTTAGCTGAATACACATGTTACATGCTATACAGCATGAATAACTGATGTTCTAGAGTTCATTTCTTATGAGTCTTTGACAATACTCAGTTACAGTGCCATTAAATGGTGCAAACGTGCTTCTCATCTTATTTACTGCAGCAAGTGGAACCCACTCTGTCGGGCCTCACCCTCTGATATCCAGAATTATACAGGATATCTTAACACAAGTTCTCCCAGGCCCAATAACATGGGAGTATGGGAGTATGGGATATGACGTAATGTTAACATTACTTCAGCAGGGGGCTCCAGCTACATCCTTATCTCAAGACGCCTCTCAAAAGGTAATAATCCTCATGGCATTGGCCTCAGTGCAACGGGTCCAGTCATCACATAAATTACGACTGGTCAGGGTGGTTATTATGTTTTGATTTAATAAACCAGAGCTAACCAGGCGTGAGGTACATACAGTTTCATGACATACCCGATGGACCTTCGGGAATGTGTGGTCACACATTCACAACAATACGTCCAGATCACTTAGAGCCTTAAGTCTCCAAACGAAACAATGTTTTGTGGAAGAAATATATATATATATATAAATTTCATAACACGTTTAGTTCTACCATCTTCAGGTGGTAAAACAGGAGTTTGGTGAATGCAGGAGTCAATACTAATATTTTAACACGCACTCCACCGGGGCTGCTACCACATCAGCTCATAGGATTATGTACGTTTGCTTTGGACCACATCCTAGCAGCTGCAGGGTGGTCAAACGAACATACTTACCAACTTTTAATACAACCGTTGCCAAATCGGGGGTATTTGCCAACTCCATTTTTGACTCTGTTAATAGTTTCCTTTGGATGAAAGGGGTCGCTATTATTTTCATTGGATGATCAAGCATCAGCATAACAAACCAAGTCATGTCTGAATGCATGAATCTTTTTTCACTCATCCATGGTCACTTCAAGCAGTGTGTTACGCATGGATTCGGTTCCGGCGTGAAATCACAGAGCTTTGAAATCTTCACGTAGTCACTCACGTGACTCCGAAGTAAAATAGTAAGATTAAACGAGAACTTACCAGTTTGAAGTTTGATCTTCATTTTATAGAAACATAGAAACATAGAAATTAGGTGCAGGAGTAGGCCATTCGGCCCTTCGAGCCTGCACCGCCATTCAATATGATCATGGCTGATCATCCAACTCAGTATCCCGTACCTGCCTTCTCTCCATACCCTCTGATCCCCTTAGCCACAAGGGCCACATCTAACTCCCTCTTAAATATAGCCAATGAACTGGCCTCGACTACCCTCTGTGGCAGGGAGTTCCAGAGATTCACCACTCTCTGTGTGAAAAAAGTTCTTCTCATCTCGGTTTTAAAGGATTTCCCCCTTATCCTTAAGCTGTGACCCCTTGTCCTGGACTTCCCCAACATCGGGAGCAATCTTCCTGCATCTAGCCTGTCCAACCCCTTAAGAATTTTGTAAGTTTCTATAAGATCCCCTCTCAATCTCCTAAATTCTAGAGAGTATAAACCAAGTCTATCCAGTCTTTCTTCATAAGACAGTCCGGACATCCCAGGAATCAGTCTGGTGAACCTTCTCTGCACTCCCTCTATGGCAATAATGTCCTTCCTCAGATTTGGAGACCAAAACTGTACGCAATACTCCAGGTGTGGTCTCACCAAGACCCTGTACAACTGCAGTAGAACCTCCCTGCTCCTATACTCAAATCCTTTTGCTATGAAAGCTAACATACCATTCGCTTTCTTCACTGCCTGCTGCACCTGCATGCCCACTTTCAATGACTGGTGTACCATGACACCCAGGTCTCGCTGCATCTCCCCTTTTCCTAGTCGGCCACCATGTACAACAGTTTCATGACATACCCGATGGACCTTCGGGAATGCGTGGCCACACATTCACAACAATACGTCCAGATCACTTAGAGCCTTAAGGCTCCAAACGAAACAAAGGTGAGACCACACCTGGAGTATTGCGTACAGTTTTGGTCTCCAAATCTGAGGAAGGACATTATGAGTTACGATGAGCGATTACATGCCCACCGCTCCCACCCTCATATTATCAAGGTCATATCGTAATTCCAGTTCTCAAAATCTTACTATGTTCATGGTCAACTACTTGTTTCTGTGATTCCACACCGCTGCTTTGAAGTATAATGCGCCAAGTGGGATGACGTCCTTCTTCACGTAATCGCTCATTGTAACGCCTCATAAAATCAAGATCAAACTTCAAACTGGTAAGTTCTCATTTAATCTTACTATTAAATGTTGGAATACTGAATGATAAAACAACTGTTAATGATATTAAATTGGAAATCAAAAGTTATCTAGAGGAGAATGACAATGGGGAAGTGGACCCATCCATACTATGGGACTCATTGAAGGCTGTAATACGAGGTAGGTTCATAGCTCGGGCATCACATATTAAAAAGGCCAGAAAGAAAGCATATAATAAGTTGATATCAGACCTGAAGGATTTAGAACAGAAGTACAAAAATAATAAGGACCAGAGAACTTATAAACAAATAGAAGGTTTGAGGGGACAAATTAATGGAATATTGGGTGAAGAGGTGGAGAAAAAAGCAAGATTTGTTAAACAGGCACATTATGAGCTAGACCCTAAATCCACTAAAAGACTTGCCCGGAGGCTACGCAAACAACAGGCTGACAACACCATACACAAAATTAAGGACCCCTGAACACAGAAATTGAAAAGTGATCCAAAAGAAATAGAATATATCTTCCAGGAATATTATAAAGAATTATATACACCAACCTCTACAGTAGATGGGGAATCAATATATACAATACAATACAATTTATTGTCATTTGAGCCTCAGCGAGGCTCAAACGAAATTCTGTTTCCACAGCCATACAAACAAAGACAATTCCTAGACATAGACACAATTTAATTCACACAAACATCCATCACAGTGGACCCACTGTGATGGAAGGCAAAGTCTTTTCTCTCCCCTGTTCTCCATGTCTCTCCCGATATCCAAGCCCCAGGCGGGCGATGATAAGTCCCACGGCCATTTTAGGCCGTGCCTAAAACCATATAACCATATAACAATTACAGCACGGAAGCAGGCCATCTCGACCCTTCTAGTCCGTGCCGAACACGTGTTCTCCTCTAGTCCCATATACCTGCGCTCAGACCATAACACTCCATTCCTTTCCCGTCCATATAACTATCCAATTTATTTTTAAATGATAAAAACGAACCTGCCTCCACCACCTTCACTGGAAGCTCATTCCACACAGCCACCACTCTCTGAGTAAACAAGCTTCCCCTCATGTTACCCCTAAACTTCTGTCCCTTAATTCTCAAGTCATGTCCCCTTGTTTGAATCTTCCCTACTCTCAGTGGGAAAAGCTTATCCACGTCAACTCTGTCTATCCCTCTCATCATTTTTAAAGACCTCTATCAAGTCCCCCCTTAACCTTCTGCGCTCCAAAGAATAAAGCCCTAACTTGTTCAACCTTTCTCTGTAACTTAGTTGCTGAAACCCAGGCAACATTCTACTAAATCACCTCTGTACTCGCTCTATTTTGTTGACATCCTTCCTATAATTAGGCGACCAAAATTATACACCATACTCCAGAATTGGCCTCACCAATGCCTTGTAAATTTTAACATTACATCCCAACTTCTATACTCAATGCTCTGATTTATAAAGGCCAGCACACCAAAAGCTTTCTTTACCACCCTATCTACATGAGATTCCACCTTCAGGGAACTGTGCACAGTTATTCCCAGATCCCTCTGTTCACCTGCATTCTTCAATTCCCAACCATTTACCATGTACGTCCTATTTTGATTTGTCCTGCCAAGATGTAGCACCTCACACTTATCAGCATTAAACTCCATATGCCATCTTTCAGCCCACTCTTCCAACTGGCATAAATCTCTCTGTAGAATTTGAAAATCTACTTCATTATCCACAACACCACCTATCTTAGTATCATCTGCATACTTACTAATCCAATTTACCACACCATCATCCAGATCATTGATGTACATGACAAACAACAGTGGACCCAACACAGATCCCTGTGGCACCCCACTAGTCACTGGCCTCCAACCTGACAAACAACCATCCACCATTACTCTCTGGCATCTCCCATTGAGCCATTGTTGAATCCATCTTGCTACTCCACCATTAATACCCAACAATTGAACCTTCTTAACCAACCTTCCATGAGGAACCTTGTCAAAGGCCTTACTGATGCCCATATATACAACATCCACTGCTTTACCCTCATCAATTTCCCGAGTAACCTCTTCAAAAAATTCAAGATTAGTCAAACATGACCTTCCAGGCACAAATCCATGTTGACTGTTCCTAATCAGACCCTGTTCATCCAGATGCTTATATATATTATCTCTAAGTATCCTTTCCATTAATTTGCCCACCACTGACGTCAAACTAACAGGTCTATAATTGCTAGGTTTACTCTTAGACCCCTTTTCAAACAATGGAACAACATGCGCAGTACGCCAATCCTCCGGCACTATTCCCGTTTCTAATGACATTTGAAATATTTCTGTCATAGCCCCTGCTATTTCTACACAAACTTCCCTCAATGTCCTAGGGAATATCCTGTCCGGACCTGGAGACTTATCCACTTTTATATTTCTCAAAAGTGTCAGTACTTCCTCTACTTTGAATCTCATAGTTTCCATAGCTATTCTACTTGTTTCCCTTACCTCACATAATTCAATATCCTTCTCCTTGGTGAATACCGAAGAAAAGAAATTGTTCAATATCTCCCCCATCTCTTTTGGCTCTGCAGATAGCTGTCCACCCCGACTCTCTAATGGACCAATTTTATCCCTCGTTATCCTTTTGCTATTAATATAGCTGTAGAAACCTTTGGATTTACTTTCACCTTACTTGCCAAAACAACCTCATATCTTCTTTTAGCTTTTCTAATTTCTTTCTTAAGATTCTTTTTACATTCTTATACTACTCAAGCACCTCATTTACTCCATGCTGCCTATAATTATTGTAGATCTCTCTCTTTTTCTGAACCGTCCAATTTCCCTTGAAAACCATGGCTCTTTCCAATTTTTACTATTTCCTTTCAACCGAACAGGTACATAAAGATTCTGTACTCTTAAAATGTCACCTTTAAATGTCCTCCATTTCTCTTCCACATCTTTCCCATAAAACAAACTGTACCAATTTATTCCTTTTAAATCCTTTCGCATCTCCTCAAAGTTAGCCTTTCTCCAATCAAAAATCTCAACCCTAGGTCCAGTTCTGACCCTCTCCATAATTATATTGAAACTAATGGTATTGTGATCACTGGTCCCGAACTGTTCCCCAACGCATACCTCTGCCACCTGACCCGTCTCATTTCCTAACAGGAGGTCCAGCACCACCCCTTCTCTAGTAGGTACTTCTATGTATTGCTGCAAAAAACTATCCTGCACACATTTTACAAACTCCAACCCATCCAGCCCATTTACAGAATGTGTTTCCCAGTCTATGTGTGGAAAATTGAAATCTCCCACAATCACTACCTTGTGCTTACTACTAATATCTGCAATCTCCTTACATATTTGCTCTTCCAATTCTCGCTCCCCATTTGGCGGTCTATAATACACCCCTATAAGTGTTGCTACCCCTTTCCCATTTCTCAGTTCCACCCAAATAGCCTCCCTAGACGAGCCCTCTAATCTATCCTGCCAAAGCACTGCTGTAATGTCTTCCCTGATAAGCAATGCAACACCTCCACCTCTTGCCCCTCCAATTCTATCACACCTGAAGCAACAAAATCCTGGAATATTTAGTTTCCAATCACAGCCCTCCTGCAACCATGTTTCACTGATCGCCACAACATCATACTTCCAGGTGTCAATCCAGGCTCTAAGTTCATCCACCTTTCTTACAATGCTCCTAGCATTAAAATATACACATTTAAGAAACCCACCCTCTCTTATTCTCTGTTTCTTGTCTTTTTCTTCTCTCTCCCCTACATTTTGGGTCAGAGTGCTACCATTCTCTGCCTCCTGCCTCACACACTGACTGCTAGCTTTCCCAATTCGAGTCCCTCCCCCCAACCATACTAGCCTAAAGTCTCCCCAGTAGCCTTTGCAAATCCCCCCGCCAGGATATTGGTCCCCCTCGAGTTCAAGTGCAACCCGTCCTTTCTGTACAGGTCGCACCTTTCCCAAAAGAGGTCCCAATGATCCAGAAACTTGAATCCATACCCACTGCACCAGTCCCTCATCCACTCATTTATCCTCCACCTCGCTCCATTCCTACTCTCACTGTCGCGTGGCACAGGCAGTAATCCTGAGATTGTTACCTTTGCAGTCCATCTCCTTAACTCTCTACCTAACTCCCTAAATTCTTCTTTCAGGGCCTCTTCTCTTTTTTTACCTATGTCGTTGGTACCTATATGTACCACAACCTCATGCTCCTCTCCCTCCCATTTCAGGATTTCTTGGACACGTTCAGACACATCCCTGACCCTGGCACCAGGGAGGCAAACTACCATCCGGGTCTCCTGTCTGTGTCCACAGAATCGCCTATCTGACTCCCTGACTATAGAGTCCCCTATTACAATTGCCCTCCTCTTCTTTTTCTTACCCTTCTGAGCAACAGGACCGGTCTTTGTGCCAGAGGCCCGGCCGCTGTCGCTGCCCCCAGGTAGGCTGACTCCCCCACCCTTACTCAAACATGAGTACTTATTTTCAAGGTGTACAGCCACCGGGGTACTCACCAGTCCCTGCCTCTGCCCGTTGCCCTTTCTAACTGTGACCCAGTTTTCTGTCTCCCGTGGTCTTGGAGTGACCACCTCCCTGTAACTCCTTTCTATGGCCTCCTCGCTCTCCCTGAGCAGACAGAGGTCATCGAGTTGCTGCTCCAGGTTCTTAACACGGTCCCTTAGGAGCCCCATCTCGATGCACCAATGAGGACTGTTTTAAGTACAATAGGTCTGCCCTGCATTGGAGAGACACAAAATACAATAATCACAGCAGAAATATCACTGGAGGAGATAGAGAAGACAATTGGTAGGATGAAAACAAACAAGGCCCCAGGCAGCGACGGTTTCCCTATAGAATGGTATAAAATATTTCGGAATGAGCTGAACCCACTACTTCTGCGAACCTTTAACTGGATTATCAAAGACCCCCATCATGGAAAGAGGCAATTATAATATTCATCCCCAAAGAGAACAAAGACAAGGAAAATTGTACCAATATCAATTCTAAATGTGGACTATAAATTATATTCTTCAATTATCTGCAAACGATTTGAAAAGTTCATGCCAGATTTAATTGATGAAGACCAGACTGGTTTTATAATAGGCAGACAAACACAGGACAGTATTAGAAGAACCCTACATATAATACACAAGATTCAAAAGGAAAGTACGCGCGCTGTCGCTGTAGTATACAAACTTAAAGCACACGGCATTGGGGGTTCAGTATTGATGTGGATAGAGAACTGGCTGGCAAACAGGAAGCAAAGAGTAGGAGTAAACGGGTCATTTTTCAGAATGGCAGGCAGTGACTAGTGGGGTACCGCAAGGCTCAGTGCTGGGACCCCAGCTATTTACAATATATATTAATGATCTGGATGAGGGAATTGAATGCAACATCTCCAAGTTTGCGGATGACACTAAGCTAGGGGGCAGTGTTAGCTGTGAAGAGGATGCTAGGAGACTGCAAGGTGACTTGGATAGGCTGGGTGAGTGGACAAATGCATGGCAGATGCAGTATAATATGGATAAATGTGAGGTTATCCATTTTGGTGGCAAAAACAGGAAAGCAGACTTATATCTAAATGGTGGCCGATTAGGAAAAGGGGAGATGCAGCGAGACCTGGGTGTCATGGTACACCAGTCATTGAAAGTAGGCATGCAGGTGCAGCAGGCAGTGAAGAAAGCGAATGGTATGTTAGCTTTCATAGCAAAAGGATTTGAGTATAGGAGCAGGGAGGTTCTACTGCAGTTGTACAGGGTCTTGGTGAGACCACACCTGGAGTATTGCGCACTGTTTTGGTATCCAAATCTGAGGAAGGACATTATTGCCATAGAGGGAGTGCAGAGAAGGTTCACCAGACTGGTTCCTGGGATGTCAGGACTGTCTTATGAAGAAAGACTGGATAGACTTGGTTTATACTCTCTGGAATTTAGGAGATTGAGAGGGGATCTTATAGAAACTTACAAAATTCTTAAGGGGTTGGACAGGCTAGATGCAGGAAGATTGTTCCCGATGTTGGGGAAGTCTAGGACAAGGGGTCACAGCTTAAGGATAAGGGGGAAATCCTTTAAAACCGAGATGAGAAGAACTTTTTTCACACAGAGTGGTGAATCTCTGGAACTCTCTGCCACAGAGGGTAGTCGAGGCCAGTTCATTGGCTATATTTAAGAGGGAGTTAGATGTGGCCCTTGTGGCTAAGGGGATCAGAGGGTATGGAGAGAAGGCAGGTACGGGATACTGAGTTGGATGATCAGCCATCATCATATTGAATGGCTCGAAGGGCCGAATGGCCTACTCCTGCACCTAATTTCTATGTTTCTATGTCCTGATTAGCCTAGATGCAGAAAAGGCTTTCGATGGGGTTAATTGGGAATTCTTATATCAAACACTAGAAAGATTTGGCCTGACCAAAGATTCAATTCAAGTTATTAAAGCAATTTACCAGCAACCTACTACAAGAGTAAAGGTGAATGGGTCCTTAACTGAGAGATTTGTGTTAGGAAGAGGAACGAGACAGGGATGTTGTCTTAGCTCTACCCTGTTTGCTATATATATTGAACCATTGGCTCAATCGATTCAGCAAGATAGGGAACTGAGGGGAGTAACTATAAGGGACAGAGAACATAAAATTGGCCTTTTTGCAGTTGACGTAATGATGTATCTCACGGAAGTAAACACCCCCTTTACAATGGATTGTCAAACTAAAACTACATTTTATGTAAAATTTAAGTCGGAGAGGGAATTGAACATCATAATCTCAGAAGAAGAATGGCATCATATGTGTGTAACACTACAGACATCCACTAATTCACAAAAATGGAGAGAATTTAATTGGAAAAATTTGATTTGTTTCTTTATTACGCCTAACGTAAAAAGCAAGCACATTGTAAGGCAGTAAACATGCTGGAGGCAATGTGGCCCAAACAGACACAAATCATGCACATCTCTTCTGGAGTTGCCCAAAAATAGAATCATTTTGGGACAGAGTGAATTCAGAATTAAAGGAGGTATATAGTCTCCAAGAAGTGTTCCATTTTATACCTGGGTAATATAACTACAGTGGTGCTGAAGGAAGATCATTACTTGGTTAAAATCCTACTCACAGCTGGCAGAAAGGCCATGACAAGAAACTGACTTGCAGCAGACACACCCAGACTTAGACAATGGTTAGACATAGTACAGGAAATATTTGTCATGGAGAAAATGACATATTCTCTAAGAGTGAAAGAAGACGAGTTTAACAGAAAATGGGGAAAATGGATTAGGTATAGAAATAATGACATCAACACTATAATTTTATTGACACTAATGTAAGTTATTGGAAAATGTTTTAATAAGAAAATAGTTCTGTATACTGCATCATTAATTGTAAACTGAACCCCCTGCTGCACTGTTGTACGTTTCACTGCATTGTTATATGTTTTGTTGTTATATTTGTGTTTTATTTGTGTATGCATAAAAGGCTAAAGTGAAAAAAAAATAGTTTGCCTCGAAATTTGTCCATGAACCAAATCACCGTAGACCAGAGATTCAAAGAGCTTGGCTACAGAGCAGGTCAGAGGCGAGGAATGGAAAACAAAATAAGCAGCAAATGGTGGAATCTGAAACAAAAGCGGACATGGTGGACAAACCAGGATTGACCAGGATGTTGCCTGGGCTTACAGGCTTAAGTTATAGGGAGAGGCTGGAAGGTTTATTTTGGAATGTGGGAGGTTGAGTGGTGAGCTTATTGAGTTGTACACAAGTCATTTGAGTCTTGGCAACATCCTCATAAATCTTTTGGTCGCCTGCTACAAGAAAGATGTTTTGTTAAATTTAGTTTTGTGTAATAATAATAATAATGGATGGGATTTATATAGCGCCTTTCTAATACTCAAGGCGCTTAAATGTAGAGATACAGCACAGAAACAGTCCCTTCAGCCCACCAATTTGTGCCGACCCCCGCACACTAACACTATCCCACACACACTAGGGTCAATTTACAATTATCCCAAGACAATTAACCTACAAACCTGTACGCCTTTGGAGTGTGGGAGGAAACGGAGCACTTGGAGGAAACCTACGCTAGTCACGTGGAGAACGTACAAACTCCGTTCAGACAAGCACCCGTAGTCGGGGTAAAACCCAGGTCTCTGGTGCTGTAAGGCAGTTGCTCTCCTGCTGCATCACTGTTACCTGTCGTTAAACTGGAAAGGGTGCAGAGAAGATTTACGATGATGTCGTCAGGACTCGAGGGCTTGAGATATAGGGAGAGGTTGAACAGGGTAGGGATGGAACATCATGATGGGAATAGATCGGGTGAATGCACTCTTTTGCCCAGTGTAGGTGAATTGAGAACCAGAGGACATAGGTTTAAGGTGAAGGAAAAGATTTAATAGGAATCTGAGAGGTAATTTGGTGGGTGTATGGGTGAGCAGTCTGAGGAGGTAGTTGAGGTAGGTACTATAACATTTAAAAGCCAATTGGACAGGAAGAAGGATATGATAGGTTTAGCGGGATTCAAGATTCAAGAGAGTTTATTGTCATGTGTCCCAGATAGGACAATGAAATTCTTGCTTTGCTTCAGCACAACAGAATATAGTAGGCATGACTACAGAACAGATCAGTGTGTCCATATACCATTATATAAATATATACACACATGAATAATAAACAGATCAAGTACAAATAAACAGATAATGGGCTATTAATCTTCAGAGTTTTGTTTGAGTTGAGTCTTGGTTGTGGGGAAGTAGCTATTCCTGAACCTGGACGTTGCAGTCTTCAGGCTCCTGTAACTTCTACCTGAAGGTAGCAGGGAGATGAGTGTGTGGCCAGGATGGTGTGGGTCCTTGATGATGCTGCTAGCCTTTTTGAGGCAGCGACTGCGATAGATCCCCTCGATGGAAGAACCGATGATGGACTGGGCCGTGTTTACTACTTTTTGTAGTCTTTTCCGCTCCTGGACGTTCAAGTTGCCGAACCAAGCCACGATGCAACCGGTCAGCATGCTCTCTACTGTGCACCTGTAGAAGTTAGAGAGAGTCCTCCTTGACATGCCGACTCTCCGTAATCTTCTCAGGAAGTAGAGGCGCTGATGTGCTTTCTTTATAATTGCATCAGTGTTCTCGGACCAGGAGAGATCTTCAGAGGCGCACACCCAGGAATTTGAAGCTCTTGACCCTTTCCACCATCGACCCGTTGATATAAATGGGACTGTGGGTCCCCATCCTACCTCTTCCAAAGTCCACAATCAGTTCCTTGGTTTTGCTGGTGTGAAGGCCAGGTTATTGTGCTGGCACCATTTGGTCAGTTGCTCGATCTCTCTTCTACACTCTGACTCGTCCCCATTAGTGATATGTCCCACAGTGGTGTCGTCAGCGAACTTGATGATGGAGTTCGCACTATGACCGGCTACGTAGTCATGAGTATAGAGTGAGTACAGCAGGGGGCTGAGTATGCAGCCTTGAGCTGCTCCCATGCTGATTGTTATCGAGGATTACACAATTGCACCAATTCGAACAGTCTGTGGTCTGTGAATGAGGAAGTCGAGGATTCAATTGCAGAGGGATGCGCAGAGACCCAGTTCTGCGAGTTTGTTAACCAGCTTGGAGGGGATGATTGTATTAAATGCCAAGCTGTAATCAATGAATAACAGCCTGACATATGAGTCTAAGTGGTCCAGAGTGGAGTGGAGAGCCAGCGAGATCGCATCCACCATTGATCTGTTGTGGCGGTAAGTGAACAGCAGTGGGTCCAGGTTTTTGACGAGGTAGGAGTTGATTTGTGGCATGATCAACCTCTCAAAGCACTTCATCACTACAGACGTTAGTGCCACTGGTCGATAGTCGATAGTCATAGAGGCACGTCACCTTGCTCTTCTAGGGGACTGGTATAATTGATGCCCTTTTACAGCAGGTGGGAACCTCAGACCTCAGTGAGAGGTTGAAAATGTCCGTAAAAACTCCAGGCAGTTGGTCCGCACAGGTTTTTAGAACACGACCGGGTATACCATCAGGTCCAGGCGCTTTCTGAGTGTTCAAACTTCCGAAGGATTTTCTGACGTGGGCCTCTGTGACTGAAATACCATCACAGCAAATAGGGGCTCGAGAAGGCACATCAGTGTTCTCCCTATCAAAGCTTATGTAAAACGTATTGAGCTCGTCAGGGAGTGATGCTTCGCCGACATTCGAGGTACCTCCTGATTTTGCCTTGTAGGAGGTGCCCTGCCACAGCTGCCGAACATCTGTCTCATCCTCCAGCTTGGAGCAGAAGTCCCTTTTGGCCTTTTTTATGGCCTTACCAAGGTCATATCTGGACTTCTTGTAGACCATTGTATCATCAGACATGAATGCCCTGTGTCTGGTCTTCAGAAGAGTGCGGATCTCAAAGTTCATCCAAGGCTTCTGATTGGGAAACACTCGGAAGGTTTTTGTAGGGATGCAGTCCTCCACACATTTCTTTATGAAGTCTGTAACGACTGTGGCGCATTCGTTCAGGTCTGTTGCCGAGTCCCTGAACATTGCCCAGTTTACAGATTCCAAATAGTCTTGGAGTTGTTCCTCTGCCCCCCCCCCCCCCCCCCCCCCCCCCCCCGCCAGCTCTGTACTGTTCTCATCTCTGGGGGTGCGCTCTTGAATTGCTGCCTGTAGGCGGGAAGAAGCAGCACCGCGGTATGGTCGGATTTATGAGGGCGATAGGCATTCTTGATGGTGGTGTAGCAATGGTCGAGAGTGTTTGGTACTCTGGTGCCAGACGGACGTCTGCCTGGGGTGGAATGTAGACCGCGATCAGGATGATGGAGGTGGAAAGGGCAGCATTTCACCGCCAGATGTTTGAGGTGTGGAGAGCAGGAGTTGGAAAGGACTGCCACGTCTGAGCACCACGCAGAGTTGACCACGATGCAGACGCCCCTTTCCTCTCCCTTTCCCAGATGCCTGTGTACGGTCCATACGGTGGATGGAGAACCCTTCAGATTGGACCGCTGAGTCTGGTGAGCTGGGGGTGAGCCATCTCTGTGAAACAGAACACAGAGCATTCCCTCAGCTCCCTTTGATAAAGCAGCCTTGCCCTTAAGTCCTCCACTTTATTTTCAAGGGACTGTACATTGGCCAGTAGGATAGTAGGGAGTTGGGGCCGAAGTCCTCTGCGCTTCAGTCTGACCTGAAGTCCTGCCCGTCGGCCACGTTTCCGGACACAATCGAGGCCTCTCCGTAGTTTCCAGGTACTGTGTTTACTGTGCCTGCTGTTTCTGCGAACCTGCGCTGGAACGGGGATTCCCTTGCAGACGGCAGCTGCAGCTCCGTTCCGGTTGGGGATTCCCTCACAGATGGCAGCTCCGTTGCTCCCGGGAAATCCTGCTCGTCGGCTCCGGAGGTTTCCAGGTACAGTCTCTCTGATTCCCAGTCGGGTCGGGTTCTCTCCAGCTGTCCAGGGAACGCTTGCCGTCGGAGGCTCCCGCAGCTGCGGGAGTTCGCTAGTGCTTTCAGATGCACTAGCAGCTTGTCCGTTACAGCGCCGATTTCTGCCGTTTTTCCGATCCAGATAAGTTGCCTGTTGCTGTAAGTAATCTTCTTCTGTTTGGCTGTTCGCAAAAAGTCACCGCTGGCAGGCGCCATCTTAGATTTATTCCTAATAAGGGCCAAACGTAGGCAGGTGGGACTAGTGTATATGGGACATGTTGGTCAGTGTGGGCAAGTTGGGCCAAAGCGCCTGTTTTCACACTGTGTGACTCTGTAGGGACTCTGCCACCAGTCATGCCGACATCCAGGGAAATAATCACCCATCCCTTCATAGTCTGAACAGTTTGAATAAAATCAATAGACAATAGGTGCAGGAGTAGGCCATTCAGCCCTTCGATCCAGCACCGCCATTCAATGTGATCATGGCTGATCGTCCCCAATCAATAACCCGTGCCTGCCTTCATCCCCTGAATCTGCTATCTTAAGAGCCCTAGCTCTCTCTTGAAAGTATCCAGAGAACCGGCCTCCACTGCCCTCTGAGGCAGTGAATTCCACAGACTCACAACTCTCTGTGTGAAAAAGTGTTTCCTCGTCTCCGTTCTAAATGACCTACCCCTTATTCTTAAACTGTGGCCCCTGGTTCTGGACTCCCGAACACCGGGAACATGTTTCCTGCCTCTAGCTTGTCCAAACCCTTAATGATCTTATATGTTTCAATAAGATCGCCTCTCATCCTTCTAAACTCCAGAGTGTACAAGCCCAGCCGCTCCATTCTCTGAGCATATGACAGCCCCGCCATCCCGGGAATTAACCATGTAAACCTACGCTGCACTCCCTCAATAGCAAGAATGTCCTTCCTCAAATTGGGGGACCAAAGTCACAGATACACCAGATGTGGTCTCACTAGGGCCCTGTGCAACTGCAGAAGGGCCTCTTTGCTCCTATACACAACTCCTCTTGTTGCGAAGGCCAACATGCCATTCGCTTTCTTCACTACCTGTGGTACTTGCATTAAATCATTAAAGTCAAATTATTAAAGTCAAGCATCACTTAATACATTCACATTTAGCGTAATCACCGTAATACAAAAGGAATCCTCAAGATATGGATGAAGTTGGATAGTTTTCTCTCGGGTGTTGGAGACTGATAGTAGTGTATACAATTATGAAAGGCACAGACAGGGTAGACAGTCAAAACCTTATCCCCAGGTTGGAAATGTCAAATTTAAAGGCATGGCTTTAAGGTGAGAGAGACAAAGTTTAAGGGAGATGTGAGGGCACATTTTTACACAGGTAGGTGGGGGACAATTTACAGAGGGGCCAATTAACCTACAAACCTGCACATCTTTGGAATATGGGAGGAAACCAGAGTTGCCGGAGGAAACCAACGCAGTCACAGTGAGAACATGCAAACTCCCCACAGACAGCACCCGATATCAGGATCAAACCCGGGTCTCTGACGCTTGGTTAGCATGGAAGAGTTGGGCCAAAGCGCCTGTCTCCGTGCTGTGTGACTATGACTCTATCCCAGCATCTGCAGTTTGTTGGGTCATCCTCGATTTTTGGACTTCCCTACCCTGGGGAAAAGAGTGTCCTTTAGTTCTCTACGCCTTTCTTAACAAGATGTGAGTGCGGTCCCATGCCTGTGGACCTGGCTCCTCGCTGCCCTCTGCACTGACAGGGAAGATGTTCTTTGCCCCAGTTCCACCACGTGTGATGCAGGCAGGGGGAACCTCAGCACTTTCCCGGCAGAGATCGAACAGGGACCTTAGGAGCAGCCGCTTCACTCAGAGGGTAGTCTGTATCTGCAACCAGCTGCCAGAGGAAGTTGTCGAAGCCACAGATGGCTGTGAAGGCCACGTCAATGGATATTTTTAAGATGGATATTAACAGATTAGTAAGGGTGTCAGGGGTTTATGGGGAGATGGCAGGAGAATGGGGTTGAGAGTGAAAGTTTGATCAGCCATGATTAAATGGCAGAGTAGACTTGATGGGCTGAATGGCCTAATTCTACTCCTAGAACTTATGAATTTATGCGGATACAATTGCAACTTTTAATAGACACTTAGATTTGTGGCTTGGAGGGGTTTCGAGGAATACTCACCAAATGCAGGCAAATGGGACTAGCCCAGTGGACCATCTTGGTTAGCATGAACAAGGTGGGCTGAAGATCCCATTTCCATGTTGTACTGCTCCACGACTACATGCCAAAGGTGCCATTTATAAAGGAGCTGGATAACTATCTGAAGTCAAGGCCCCAATGAAACGGAATGGCTGGTGGGAACATTGAATGGATGGAATGAATGGCCTCTATCTGTGCCGTTGCTGTTGTGTGAACTAGGGAGGGGCATGAAATCCAATCCAAGCACAAGAGGTGCTGGAAATTCTCAGCAGGTCGGACAGCATCTGTGGAGGGGAAAGAGTCGAGGTTTCAGACTGATCTCTAAACTCCAGCCCCGTCATGATCTGGCACGGAGACCTGTGTGGTCAGCACTGTGGCTCTGCCATCCGACCCAGCTTCTCACCGACCTTGGGCCGAAGATATAAATAGTGGCAAGCATGAGGAAACAAGACAATCTAAGAATCATTCCGACAGGAGCAGGCAGTTAGCATTACAGTGAAATCAAAGCTGTCCCCTTGACTCAGTCCTTGAGTCAGGCACACCATCACTGGAGATTATCAGATGGAATGAGAGTCACCGGATCAAACATCATTGATTAACAGTTCAGCTCAGAGCAAAGACACTTGCTCCTTGTTAACCCCAGCAACAAGGAACACAAAACAAAATGCAAAGTGCTGGAGAAACTCAGCAGCTCAAGAGTCAAGTTAAAAGAGATGGGTACTTCATTGTCATATGTCCTAGTCAGAACAATGACATTCTTATTTGCAGCAGCACAACAGAATATATAAACATAGTACTCTTTAAACAATATAATAAACACAAATATATATACACACACATACATACTCATAAAGCAGACAGACAAACAATGATGTTTTAGGTAGGAAAGAACTTCAGATGCTGGTTTAAATCGAAGATAGACACAAAATGCTGGAGTAACTCAGCGGGACAGGCAGCATCTCTGGAGAGAATGAATGGGTGACGTTTCGGGTCGAGACCCTTCTTCAGACTGATGTCAGGGGAGTGGGCAGGACATTGATAGAATGTAGTCGGAGATGGTAAGACTGGTGGGAGAACTGGGAAGGGGGAGGGGATGGAGAGAGAGGGAAAAGAAGGGCTATTTGAAGTTAGAGAAGTCAATGTTCATACCGCTGGATGTAAGCTGCCCAAGTGAAATATGAGATGCTGTTCCTCCAATTTGTGCTGGGCCTCACTCGGACAATGGAGGAGGCCCAGGACAGAAAGGTCAGATTGGGAATGGGAGGGGGAGTTGAAGTGCTGAGCAACCGGGAGATCATGTTGGTTAAGATGGACTGAGCGGAGGTGTTTAGCGAAACGATCGCCGAGCCTACTTACTTGGTCTCGCCTACTTACAGGAGTTAACACCTGGAACAGCGGATACAGTAAATGAGGATGGAGGAGGTGCAAGTGAACCTGCCTCACCTGAAAAGACTGTCAGAGTCCTTGGATGGAGTTGAGGGAGGATGTAAAGCGACAGGCTGTTGCATCTCCTGCGGTTGCAGGCGAAAGTATCTGGGGAAGGGTGGTTTGGGTGGGAAGGGACGAGTTGACCAGGACCTGTGCGTGACCTAAGTTATTCCAGCAGCAGAAGCTCGACATGGAGTCAGAGTGTACGGAATCACTCCTTGCTTAATTATATTGCTTTTATTTTTGTTTGTTGTTTTCTACGGTATATATTACTGTGGCTTCCTCGGTGGGGGAAAACCGAGATTGAAACAGCATTCCCGGTGATGAAACGGGACTGCAGCGCAGAAGTGGGTTGTTGTGCTGGTGTAGGCGGATCAATGCCGCTGGACACGGACGGACTTGTACGGCCTGGAGAATACGGAGGTGGAGTCTAAAGGAGGAGTATAAAGAATGTAAAAATAATCTTAAGAAAGAAATTAGAAAAGCTAAAAGAAGATATGAGATTGCTTTGGCAAGTAACCATATAACCATATAACCATATAACCATATAACAATTACAGCACGGAAACAGGCCATCTCGGCCCTACAAGTCCGTGCCGAACAATTATTTTCCCTTAGTCCAACCTGCCTGCACTCATACCATAACCCTCCATTCCCTTCTCATCCATATACCTATCCAATTTATTTTTAAATCATACCAACGAGCCTGCCTCCACCATTTCCACTGGAAGCTCATTCCACACCGCTACCACTCTCTGAGTAAAGAAATTCCCCCTCATGTTACCCCTAAACTTCTGTCCCTTAATTCTGAAGTCATGTCCTCTTGTTTGAATCTTCCCTATTCTCAAAGGGAAAAGCTTGTCCACATCAACTGAATCGGTTTGTTAAAGATGCTGACCAGAGGTTGGTGGTCAGTTTCAATCGTGACCGTTTGTCCGAAGATAAAGTCGTTAAATTTCTTGCAAGCAAAAACAACCGGTAGTAGCTCTTTCTCGATTTGGGCATAGCGCTGTTCTGTGTCAGTCATAGTGCGCGAGGCATAGGCAACAGGCTTATTGCCGCTATCGTCATTTTAAAGACATGCTGCGCCTAGTCCGTGTTGTGAAGCGTCACAAGTCAGTATAACCGGTCGTTTAGGATCAAAATAAGCGAGAATAGGAGAACAAGACATCTGCTGCTTAAGAGTGTTGAATGCCCTCTGCTGTTGCTCGTGCCAGGTCCAAGCAGTGTCTTTGTGTGTAAGCTGGCGCAGCGGGGCTGATATTTCACTGAAGTCCGGAATAAATTTGCTGAAGTAGTGAACCATGCCAAGGAATCTCTGCAAACTGAGCACGTCTGTGGGTACTGGGAGCTTGTTGATGGCACTGATTTTTGCCGGATCCGTTTTTAGGCCATCTTTAGTGAACACATGGCCTATGTATTTCACCTCACTTACAGTGAATTTGCATTTTTGAGGGGTTAGCTTTAGGTTAATGGCCTTGGCGCGATCCAGGACCTTTGTCAGATTAGCATCATGTTTTTCGACAGTTTGTCCAGCAACGAGGTTGTCATCCACTATAATAGGGCATGGGTAACCTGCAAACAACTGTTCCATAGCTTGTTGAAATACTTCAGCAGCAGAGCTTATGCCAAAAGGCATGCGAAGAAATCTGTATCACCCGAACAGTCAAAATACTTGCTGTGCAGCGAAATTCGACCTAGTTCGAGCCCCATCTATAATGGAAGAGGGGAACCCTCTTTTACTAAAGAATGAGGGCATCACCTGGTACGGAAAACCTCATCCTGGGCGCAAATGCGGCGGAGGCGGAGGAATTGATAGAGAGTCTTTACAGGAAGCAGGGTGGGGAAAAGTACAGTTTAGATAGCTATGGGTATTGGTGGATTTGGAATAGATGTTGGTCAATAGTCTGTCTCCTGTAATGGAGACAGTGAGATCAAGAAACTGTAGGAAGATGTCGGAGATGGTCCAAGTGCATTTGTGTGCAGGATGGAAATTGGTCGTGAAGTTGAAGTCAGTGAGTTCTGTATGGGAGCAGCACAGTGGTGGAGTTGCTGCATTACAGTGCAAGAGACTGGGTTTAATCCTGACCACGGGTGCCGTCTGTACGGAATTTGTACATTCTCCCTATGACCGTGTGGGTTTTCACCGGTTCCTCCCACATTCCAAAGACATACAGATTTGTAGGTCTGCAGAAGGGTCTCATCCCAAAATGTCACCCCTTCTCTCCAGAGATGCTGCCCGTCCCGCTGAGTTACTCAGGCTTTTTCTTCTTCTTCTTCTTCTTCTTTGGAGTTTTACGGCAGCCGGCATCCACAATGTTGCATTGCTGCCACCTTCTGGCTTCACTCCACAGTCCTCATGTCTTTACATTATATCCTTTTTATAAGGCCAGAGGCCCTCAAGAAATTAAACAACACCTTTACTCCTTTTCCTTCCCCTCCATACGCTAGAATGTTCTTTTCTGATATATCTGTCATTCCAATTTTCTTCATTTCACTGATCAAAACTCTTCTTTCTGTTTCATATCTTCTACATGCAACTAGGGCATGCTGAACTGTTTCCGGCTGATGGCATTCCTCACACAGCCCAGTAGGGTGTTTTCCCAACATTTTTAATGTACTGTTCAGGTGAGTGTGTCCTATCCTCAATCTTGCTAATACTACCTGTTCTCTCCTGTTCCCCCCTCTTCTTGCTGTAATGCCCACTCTATTTTGTAGCGAATAGAGGTGTCTCCCCTTTGTCTCCTGTTCCCAGTATTGTTGCCATTCCTGATTTATTTTCTTCCACACAATGTGTTTTCCTTCAGATTTGGATAATTGTAAGTTTACCTCTATGTTCTCTTTTTTAACGGCCTCTTTTGCTAATTTATCCACTTTTTCATTTCCTAGCACACCAATGTGTGCTGGGACCCACAACAAAGTCACGTCACTGCCCTTCCTTGTTACTTGGCTTAATAGTAGTAGAATTTCATACACTAGGTCAGGCCGCCTATGGGATGCTCCAGACCCAATACTCTGGATTGCAGACAATGAGTCGCTACATACTAATACTTTGCATGGTTGCACCTGTTCTATCCACCGAACTGCCATCAAAATAGCGTACAGTTCCACTGTATACACTGCCAAATAGTTATTTGTTCTTTTGCAAATCTCAACATTCATCCCTTGCACTACCACAGCTGCCCCTGTTGTTTCAGCTACTGGGTCCTTTGATCCATCTGTGAAGATTAAGAGGTGTTCCCTGTATCTATTATATATATGGTTATGGTATTCTGTTTTTAGGTCCGAATTTTTTTCCCTCCTTTTTGCCTCCCATATCTCCAGATCAACTTTTGGGATGTTCAGTAACCATATTGGGACAGATGGCCACAATACTGCAGGGCAGAACTCTTTGTCCTCTACTTCCATGTCCCTTGCCACACCTCCTCCAACCCAGCCGAAGCTTCCAGACTGAGCCACCCCTCTCTCCCAGCACTCCTGTACTACCTGTTTTGTTGGGTGGTTCTCTCCATGACCCTTAAGGCTTAGCCAGTAATTAGCCATTAGTTGTCTGCGGCGCAGTCTCAACGGCATCTCCCCAGTTTCCACCTGTAGTGCACATACAGGTGACGTCCGTACACCTCCTATACAGATTCTTAGAGCTTCCGCTTGGACTTTGTCCAACTCGGACAACACTGACTTAGATGCTGATCCATAAGCTATACTGCCATACTCTAGTCTGGATCTGATCAGTGATATATAGATATGTTTAAGAGATAATATATCTGCTCCCCACTCTAAACCTGCTAAGCATCTCATTACATTGATGGCTTTTTTGCATTTTCCAATTATTTTTGTAATGTGGACCCTCCATGTTAATCTGGAGTCAAAATGGACTCCCAGGAAACGGAAATCTTTTACTCTTTCCAAATTGTTGCCGTATAGTTTTAACTGGACATCCTCTTTAATTTCCTTCCTTGTGAAAACCATTGTCTTTGTCTTCTCTATAGAGAATTTAAAACCCCATTTCACTCCCCACTCTTCCACCTGGGCTATCCCTTGCTGCATTTTTTTCACGATAAAATCTATATTCTTCCCCTTTCTCCATAGGCTGCCATCATCTGCAAAGAGCGATCGCCCCATCTCTGGTTGAATGTTTGCAAATATATCATTGATCATGATTGAGAATAGGATCGGGCTTATCGCACTTCCTTGGGGAGTTCCATTCTCGACTACACATTTACTAGAGATGTCTGACCCTATTTTAACTTGGATACTTCTACCGTTAAGAAAATCCATTATCCAGTTAAAAATATTTCCTCCTACTCCCATTAAATGCAGCTTTATTAGAAGACCTTCTACTCAGGCTTTTTGTGTCGATCTTCGGTTTAAACCAGCAGCTGCTTCTTGCAGATTTGTAGGTTAATTGGCTTGGGAAATAATTTGTAAATGGACCGCGGGAATCCCAGTCACGGACAATAGGGAATCCCGGTCATGACCTGGGGGAATCCCGGAAACGGACCGCGGCACCCGCTACGGAGCTCCCGCGGAAGTGCGAGTAGCGAGCGGCGGTCGAAATTCGCCTCTCGTGTCGCTGGCGGTGGAGCCAGCGGCGTCAGACTGGTGTCGGCAGCACCCAGACAGCCGTTTGGAGGGTTAGTCACTAAATTGTATCTCCCTCTCTGCGGAGGGGAGCGTAAGGAAAAAGCCCGCAAACGAGTCGGGCCAGGAGGATTCCTGATGCAGAGGATCCCCTCCTTCATGGGTAACGTCTTTAAACGTTCCAACTCACATGGAGCACCTGGTGGAGAGGTGCTCCACAATGATATACTCCAAAGGAGGGGGTTATCAGCCCGGGTATTATGGAGAACCCGCAGGGCTGCACAATGTCTCCCGTTCTGAGGAGAGGAGCATCCAGGGTCAGTTTGACCCAAAGCAAAAAACCTGACATAGGTCCGCTGGAGGGGCCATGTCAGCGCAGGTATCCTCAGGGGCCTGCGGCAGCACCTGTTTTCAGGGTTGCCTACGAATCTCGCTGTGGAGGGGAGTGCGAGTGGTCAGTATGTAACTGATTTCAAATTCAAAGTATGAACATGCTGGAGCACATGCATATGGCCTCAAGAGCACAAAGGGGTTGCTCCCGGAAGAGTTGGTCTCCAGCCGTTGGCAAAATACCCGTAAGGGGCCAGAGTTCTCACGCTACAAGTGCCCGCAAGTGAGCAGCGCTATCAGGGTGACATTGGAGGGCTGAAATCCAGGAAATGAAACCAGCCGCCAAATCCTCTCTTCAGGTAAGACCTATCCCACAGGTGACCAGGAGGAGGAAGCAAAAAGCTGTCAGACTAATCAAGATACCAACGACGAGCAAAAGCTTCATCGGTAGGCGACAATGCACCCCACGCCTCCATAGGGGATAAGCGGTTCACTGAAGCCGGAGGTAGCCTGAAAGCTGTGCACGGAAATATGGCCAGTCGTCTTTCAAGGCAGGCTCAGTATCATGAGGTTTCAGACCAAGACCCAAGCCGGTCTCAGGAGAAACATGGAATCCACGCACCCTGCCAGTCCTACTCCCCAATCAAGGAGGGGAAAAGAACCCGCATCAGCGGCCTTTGGGCTTACGGTCTAACAACTGATTTCTATAGGAGCTATATGGCTATATAGCAAGCATCGATCTCAAAGATGCATGCAATTCAGTTCCCATTCACTGGGATATTTAAAATTTATCTGGATGGGTCAATGATAACAGTTAAAGCGTTGCAAAATAGGCTTACCAGTTCCCAGGTTTATTTACCAAATTACTAAAACCGGTGCTTGGGCTGTTCAGAGCTCAAGAACATTAGTTATCGCCTATCTGGATGATGTTTAAACACTGTATTTTACTAAAATTAACTGTTGTAGGCCCAAACTATATTTGAGGAATTGGGGTCCCTCACCCATCCAGTTAAATTTAAGTTGATACCAATCAGAACTACTGATTATTGGGATTTACATTTAACAATCAACTTAACAGGGACTCCGCCCTGGGGCAAGAGATGCAATTAACAGAAGCCTGTAATAACCTCGTTGGTTATGAAGCAGCCTTCTATTCATCAAGTGTAATTGGAAATATAGCAACTGTGTTTCAGCGGTGCAAATTGGGCCCTTGAATTACCAGAACTTATAACGTGCAAAGAATTAACTTCTCAGGTATCATATAGGTAATTATTAATAAACCTATGCTATTCTCAGCTGAAGTTACCAAAGTCACGATGGTGGCAGTATTCTGCATTGCTCCAGTATTTTGGTCAGTAATCTTCAGTAATTACAAACTGATGCTAGTGCTCAAAGAGGAGAAGTTACGAATGCCATCTCCAGTTATGGAGGCGGATGCGGGTTGCATAAGTTATCGATTTTTGGTATCAACTACCTATAAACACTAGGTGCATTCTATACGTTAAAGGTTATTGTAAGAATGTGCATAAGCTGCATGCTCAACTCCAAGTTGATACACTATGGTGGTGGCACATGGGTGCAATCAAGTTTAAATATCCTGTGATGTTTACCTAATCTCATTTGACGCTATTGTATTATGTGAAATCGATGACAACACAGAATGGATGTTGGATCACAAAGTATTTAATGTCATTTTGGCTCGATGGAACACCGGATATCGATATATTTACATCCAGGCTCATTTACCAGCTGCAAAACATGTGGCATACGGTGACAAGAGATGCATTATCGCCACACCGGGGAGGAATGTTATTGCATGTTTTTCCTCCATTCTGCCTCATCAGTTGGGCCTTGCAATAAATCCAGCAAGATACTGCTTCAGGCCTCAAACTGCCTGACTGGCGTACGCAGCCATGGTTCACGCTAATGTTGGGAATAATATAGAACCTTATATGGTTATTCAAAACATAAAACTTGCTGGTTCAGCCTGTGACTCAGGAAACCAGCCTCTGCATGATACATCAGGTCATTAACTTGTAGACTCTGAGACGACTATTCCTGTGGCTCGGGTTGTCAGACCAATCCGTGTAAGTGCTCACTGCAGAGTGCAGGGCAAGCACCAAAAGGCAGTACATCTCCACTTCAGCAGATGGGAAACGTTTTAGTCTGAATACACAATACATACTGTACAGCACATATAACTGACGTCTAAGAGTTCATTTTTAAATGATTCTTTGACAATAATTAAGTTACAGTGCCATTAACTGTGCCAACATGCTTTCTCATCATATTTGCTGCAGCAAGTGGGACCCACACTGTCGGGCCTCACCCTCTGATATCCAGAATTATATAGGATATCTTAACATAAGTTCTCCCAGGCCCAGTTACACGGATGTATGGGACAATGACGTTATGCTAACATTACTTCACCAGGAGGCTCCAGCTACATCCTTATCTTTAGCCTGCTCTCATGAGGTAATAATCCTCATGGCACTGGCCTCAGTGCAACGGGTCCAGTCACTACATAAATTGCGGGTGGTTACATCTGCTAATAACATAATATCTTATGTTTTGATTTAATAAACCATAGCTGCTTTACATAAATGACATCCATGAAAAAGTTGCAAGTACGACCAGACTTTTCGCTGATGATTGTTTGCTGTACCGTCCAATTAAGTCAGCTGATGATGAAGATGCTCTCCAAAAGGATCTCGATACTATGGTTGAGTGGTCACAACAATGGGGCATGCAGTTCAACCCTTCCAAATGTGAAACTATGCGTGGCACCAGAAAGAGAAATCCAGGCGAAACATCTTACAATATACTTGGTGCCACCCTTGAAGAATCCAAACAAACCAAGTATCTTGGCATCAAATTGCAGAATGATCTGCGTTGGAATGGTCAGACTCATCATGCAACGGTGAAAGCAACAGGTGTCCTAAACTTTCTGAGGCGCAACTTTCATCATTGTTCAACTTCTGTCAAGGAGAAGCTATACTTCACCCTCGTTAGACCTCATTTGGACTACGCAGTTGCAGCATGGGACCCATACACAAATAAAAACATTTCTTCCATCGAACGTGTCCAAAGACAGGCAGCTCGATTTGTTATTAACACCTATGAGAGAGAAGCGAGTGTCACCAAACTTCTGAATTCTCTGGGGTGGAACCCTCTCCAAGGCAGACGTGAAGCTCACCGTTTGACCTGTTTTTACAAAATGTTAAATGGTCAGCTCGACATAGACTACAAGACCTACACCAAACCCAAACCAATTAGGAGCAGACAAGGGCATTCGATCCAATTTGTGATCCCAGCTACAAAGACAGATGTGTACAGCAATTCATTCTTCCCCCGCACAATTAAAGCATGGAATAATCTCCACCCAATTTTAGTTACCCAACCAGATGCAACTAAATTTAAAGTAGCTCTTTCTTTCCAATAACCCTTTCTGGCTTAAACCCTCCCTTAACCACCTCCAGTTTAAATTCCATTTGGAATATTTTGGAGGACCAAGAAACCAAGATGAACCTGCATAGCCTATTGTTCCATGACTTTGCCAGTAATGGTGGAATAACATGCCAGCCTATGATAGAAGTGTTAGCAGTGAACTAGCTGCTGTAACGTAAACACACTTCTTTATCTGATTAGGATGTTGGGATTGTGCTATAACCCATTACGAGCTAAAGGACAGATTCAAACCAAATTCAATCAGACACATAATGCTTCTAGTTCATGGTATCTTGTAACATTTGAACTTATGGATGTTAATCTCTTAAATAAGCTAAAAACTAATCTGCATGTCCCACAGTTATGGATACATGGCATGCAGCAATTCAATGGGGGAATTTATATAAGAATTAATGCTAATAGCCTGAAACGTATGATTTCTGAATATTCCTCTTTATTTCTTATAAGCTCTGCATAAAGACAGTTGAGAACTCCATTCTCATTTTACCCCAACCATTTTGTCATAAATTATGCTATTTTAATCTCATAACATGAATTTGACAAATGTCTTCAACCAGGTTATCATAAAGATCAACAAAGAGGACCCTGTATTATAATAAGACAAGTGCTGTGCCTAGATCCCTGATGAAGCCTCTAATATCAATGACCTTGCTACCCAGATTTCCCAAGAAATTGAGAAAATCCATGAGGTTGACAGTGACATGCATGGGTACAGTGTAAGAAATGGGAGCTACTGACCCATTTGTTTGATAGACTCTGGAATATTGTATTACACTATGGCTCTATCTTATTATTAATAATCGTTCTGATCTTTATTGTTAACGGCTTGCGACCATTATGTAACTACCGAGGATTGCGAATGGATTACAAAATGGATTCAGCAGTACAACTAGAAGCAAAGACAGGCTTTCGCCTTTCCTCTCTTGCAATTCCCCTATGCAAAGCTAGCAGAAAATGCCTTCACCTTTCTCCCATTACACTAGCAAGGCTACAGCACCATAACACTCAATGTGTTTGCACTATAATATATTAGAGGAATGTTTAGGCACGGTTCTTCCCTCTGCTCTACAGATTGCAAAGTACTTAAACAAGGTAAAAAAAACAAGAATGCTTGATCTGCAGAAAAATAGCTTCCTCGGAAGAACCTGTCAATCTTAGCAGGCCAGAGGCTGTACGATGCTCTGAAACATAAAGTGGTGCTGAATCGCTGATTATTGGGGTATAAATAGACAATAGACAATAGGTGCAGGAGGAGGCCATTTGTCCCTTCGAGCCAGCACCGCCATTCAATGTGATCATGGCTGATCATCCCCAATCAGTACCCCGTTCCTGCCTTCTCCCCATGTCCCCTGACTCCGCTATTTTTAAGAGCCCTATCTAGCTCTCTCTTGAAAGCATCCAGAGAACCGGCCTCCACCGCCCTCTGAGGCAGATAATTCCACACTCACCACTCTCTGTGAGAAAAAGTGTTTCCTCGTCTCCGTTCTAAATGGCTTACTCCTTATTCTTAAACTGTGGCCCCTGGTTCTGGACTCCCCCAACATCGGGAACATGTTTCCTGCCTCTAGCGTGTCCAAGCCCTGAACAATCTTATATGTTTCTATGAGATAACCTCTCATCCTTCTAAACTCCATAGTGTACAAGCCCAGCTGCTCCATTCTCTCAGCATCTGACAGTCCCGCCATCCCGGGAATTAACCTTGTAAACCTACGCTGCACTCCCTCAATAGCAAGAATGTCCTTCCTAAAATTAGGAAAATATATCTGTTTGAACAGCACCTCTTTGTGTGGGGATAGAGTTGCTCTGTAGTCTGTATCTACATTCTTTAAGAGGTACTAGCGCACCCGCCTGGCGAAATAAAGATTTTACTACTTGATTACTGATTTTATTGCGTTTTCGTCTGTTTGAAGTGAAACGAACCTTAACATCAGCACTCCCAAGTCCCTTTGCTCCTCCGATTTCCAGATTCTCTCTCCATTTAGAAAATAATCAACGTCTTAATTCTTATTACCAAAATGAATGACTGCACTTTGCTACACTGAATTTCATCAGCCACTTCTCCGCCACTCTCCTAACCTGCCCAAGTCCTTCTGCAGAGTCCTTGCTTCCTCTATACTGCCTCCTATCTTAGTATCATCTGCAAACTTGGCCACAAGGCCTTCAATCCCCTTATCCAAAGCATTAATATACAACGTGAAGAGAGGCGGCCCCAGCACCGACCCTTGCAGAACTCCACTAGTCACTGGCAGCCTACCCGAAAAAGCGCCTAATCTTTGAAATGTTATATGCCTTGTCTTTTGCTTTTATGTTGCCCATGATCTCCTTGTCAGCCACTTCTCATGGAATATTTTTTCCTCTTTGGAATGAAATGATCCTGCATCTTCCGAATTATCCGCAGAAATTCCCGCCATTGCTGTTCTACCTTTATTCCTACTAAAGCCCCTTTCCAATCAATCTTTGCCAGTTCCTCCATCATGCCTCAGTAGTCCCCTTTGCTGAGCTGTACTACCAATACATCCAATTTCACCTTCTCCCTTTCAATTTGTAGGTTAAATCTTATCATATTGTGGTCACTACGTCCTAGTGGTTCCTTTGCCTCAAGTTCTAATATTAAATCTGGTTTATTAAACAACATTAAATCTAGAATTGCCTTATCCCTACGACAAGCTGTTCTAAGAAGCTATCTCAGAGGCACTTTACAAATTCTCTCTCTTGGGGTCCAGTCTACCAGTGATTCTCCCAGTCTACCTGCATATTGAAATCTTCCATGACCACCGGAGCTTTGCCTTTGGTACACACCAATTTTATTTCCTGATGCAATTGAGGGCCTGTAAATAACTCCCATGAGAGTATTTTTATCCTTGCATTTTTTCAGCCCTACCCACAGGGATTCTACATCTTCTGATCCTGTCACCCTTTACTAAGGACTGAATTTCATTCCTTACCAGCAGTGCTCACCCGTCTGTCCTTGCGATTGGATGTGTAGCCTTGAATATTTAGCTCCCAGTTCCGATCCTCTTGTAGCCACATCTCCCTAATGCCTACAACATCATACCTGCCAATTTCCAACTGTGCTACAAGCTCATCCACTTTGTTCCTTATGTATAGGCATTCAAATATACCTTTAATTCTGTGTTGACCACCCCTCCTCTCACAACCATCCCGATTTTACCCATCCTTAATCTCTTCCCCATTTTTAAACTTTCTGTCCTGTTATTTCTGGAGACTTTTGTGGCCTTTTCTGCACTCTCTTTCCCATTAACTCCATGCATACATTTACACCTTGTTAACCCCCCCACCCCACTGTTTAGCTTAAACCCACTAGCAAACGTACAAGGCAGAATGTTGGTCCCTCCCCAGTTAAGGTGCAACCCGTCCCTTTTGTACAGGTCACCCCTGCCCCAGAAGAGATCCCATTGGTCCAGGAATCTAAATCCCTACCCCCTGCACCAACACCTCAGCCACACATTAAGTTCCCCTATCATTCTGTTCTTACCATCACTAGCACGAGGGTTTCTGATGATGCTGGCTGCCTGTTTGAGGCAGCTATTCGTATAGATCCCTTCGATGGTGGGGAGGTCAGAACCCGTGATGGACTGGGCAGTGTTCACCACCGCTCCTGAGCATTTGAGTTGCTGAAGCAGGCCGTGATGCAACCAGTCAATACTCTATACTAACTGTAGAACTACTGTATACTACCTGTAGAAGTTCAAGAAATCCTTCCTGCCTCTGTGGAGGTGTCATCGCCAATCAACTGGACTGACAATTTGCATGTGTTTCCCAGTCACACTTTCTTTACTTGTGCACAACCAGAGCAGCACAGTCCCATTTACCTACTGCTCTAAACTGCTCACAACTGTTAGATTTTTGTTACTGATTTTGACCATTCTATCAGCATGTGAAATTACCAATCTGGATATTTCCTGGTAAGTGTTAATAACCAATACAAACTACATTATAATATTCAATCCTTAGAGTATTAGCAAACAATAGAAGCTACCTGCTAATTCATTGTTATTTCCTCTGTTCGGAAGAGGCCAGCTACACAAGTCTTGGACCACAGGTTGTTGTTCTGTGGTTAGGTTGATAAAGTTGACGATATATTAATCTGATGACCGTGTGTTTGTAAGCTGCCAATATAGGCAGACTTTGATCGTGTTAATACTCTGCATGTTTATTTTCTGAATAAAGGTGTCCGTATAATTAAAAAAATTAAAAATTGTGCGGCGCTCCCTCCGTACCCCCCCCCCCCCCCCCCCCCCCCACACACAGCGCGGCGCTCCCTCAGTAGGATAAAGATATAATTGAGAATTGTTAAGCAGGGTAAAGGAATATGGGCGGAAGGTCGTGGGGCGATTGAGAATCCAGATGGGGCACAGGGGAGGGAAGGGGTTGTTTGTAGGTTAATTAGCCAGAATTAACACTTGAATTAATGAAAGGCCTGGAAAGTTTGTCCACAGAGTAGCCTTAACAATTCAACAAGATAAACATGGGAACAAAAGATTTCTGACCCAACCAATTAGGCAGAGATTGTGTGTGCTTTGTAAGTGCATACACTTTATTTAATAATATAGAATTCATGGAATCTTTTCAAATGCGGTCACACTCGTAGTCACACGTCGTCTGACTCGGTTGGATTGCAGAGAGCCGGGTAGTAAACAGCAGCCTGCACTCCGCGGCTCACTCACCGGGAGGTGTTCACCCCTCCACCTCCCCGGGACCCCGACCCTCCAGCTCTTGAAAGCCGTGCCCTGCAGTCGGCACAGTCTACGAATGCCCCACTTGCACCCAAAACAGGCACCACATTGACCAAAGGCTGCTGTGTATAGAAATTGTAAAAGTTCCCATAAATACCTTGTGCAAATGGTTAACCTTAGAGTAAAAAGATTTGGGTTAAGAAACTGGATTGTAACATTGCTCGATTCAACCACCGGAAGTCATTTTCACTATTAAATTTTATAAATGCAATTTTGTTTTCAAAATAGCATTAGAATGTGTCTGCATGCGTAGCGAGATATCATATTAATTGTGGAAACTAACTAATTGTCAATTAAAGCTCAACGCTGCTTATTCATGCAATGTTCCCAGATACATCTGGCTCCAGACCCGTGGAGTTCGCGCGCCTCAGTAATGGGTGGAGGGGGGCACAGAGATTTACCTATAAACTAGACAAGCTTAAGCTCAGGGCCTCGAGGTCTAGGGGGGCCTCCGGCCAAGGCAGGACACTACCGTTCAACTCTGGGCGGGCGGACCTCCCCCTCTCTCGCTCTCCATCTCCCCCCACTATCCGTGTCTGGGCCGCCGGGCTCCGCTCGCTCCTCATCCGCCGGCACGGCAGGCCGCCTTGCACATGCGCATTGCTGCGGCCTTCACGTCCTCCCCCTGCACATGCGCACAACCACGGCCAGCACATCATCGGCCGCCATGCGCACTGCAACTGCACCTGGTCGGCGCTGGGCACTTTCTCCCTCGCTTTGAATTGTGGGAGGTTTGGCCGCCATGGCTGTCCGGTTGCTGCCTCGCCGCCAGCGCTGAAAAACAACGCGGAGGGGGCATCACAAGTGGAACAGCTCTCTTCATCTAAATCCGGCCCTGTTTGTAACGCTGACGGGAGTTCACTAGGATCCGATGGAAATGTTGGAATGAAGGGAACTTTAAACGTTAATAACAGGTCCTCTATGAGTTACAGGCTGTGATCCAACCAAGAGGGTTCAGAGTGTTAAATAACAGATATTCAAGAATATTATAGGCTGGAATCTAATCGAGGGAATTATACTTAGAATAACGGATAGTGAGTTGCAGGCTAGAAACCAATCACATTTAGCAGGTATAATAGACTCCTGAGGTCATGAGCGTGTAACATTTAAATCAGTGGATCAGTGTTAGCATACAGAGGAACATATCCAGACGAGATATCTAGGCTTCCTTCAGCCCACCTTGTTCTCGTTTCCTCATTCACTCTCTACACACGACGGGCAATTTACAGAGGGCTAATTAACCTACATCTTTGGGATGTGGGTTGAAACCGCAGCACCCGGAGGAAACCTCTTCAGGTCACAGGGAGAACGTGCAAACTCCACACAGACAGCACCAGAGGTCAGGATTGAACCCGGGACTCTAGCTGTGAGGTAGCAGCTTTACTGAAAGGTCGAGAAGATCGAGAGTTTTCTGTGGACGATGATATGTAGCCAGGAGCAAATTTACGACTGGAGTCAAATTAAGGGTTCCGGAGGTCTGTACATAGAATAACCAATACTATGTGAGTTAATGGATGGAAATAATTGAGGGGTTTCCATCTTGCCTGACAGACAATGCCTATAGTACCTCTGGATTGATGAGCAATCTAATCCAGAGGTACTAGAGGTTTGGTATAACGCATTAGATTCCTGAGTGAGTTATAGAAATATAGCATAGACATTAACTGAGTGGGCTAGCATGTTGATAGATGGAATAAAAACTATCCAAGAGTTGTGGGTTGTTATCTACTTTTCGGGTTTAGGGGATGGAGATGTTTCTATTTAGAGGACAAGATATAGACAGGGGAATGGGGTTGAGATGGTAAATTAGATCAGCCATGGTCGAATGGCAGAGCAGACTCGATGGGCCAAATGGCCTAATTCAGCTCTTATGTCTTACGATCAAATTTCTGGCTAGAATCTAATTGTGGAGCACGTGGATCTGTATTGAAGATCCCCGGGTGTTTGTTTTAGGATGGAAACTAATCCAGGTGGTTAAAAGTTACACATCCCCAGTAGACCGTGGGCCGAGGTGCTTTGTCGTTTCATTTCGTGAACCAAATCACGTATCTACCTGTATTTATAACATATTGTGTTAAAATATTATAGAAATTATACCTGAAACTCATCAAGAACAAAACCTGCACATATTTTTAAAATATGAGAAAAAACTCCAATTTTCCAGGTAGTAATTGACCAATCACGCACTTTGCTTCATGCTAGCGAGGCAGCAAGTACTGTGGGATCATGGCTGCGTCCTCATAACATCAAAACAATGGCAAGGTTTCGAAGGAATAAAGGTAATGCTAACCTTGCTGATAATTTTGTTTTACAACTGATTTATCTTTGTAAAGTTATGATGTTGTGAACTGTGAAATAAAAATGATAAATAAAAATGTGGAGCTAGTTAGGATTAGAGTTAGGTGGACGTGCTGAGTGGCCACACATATGGAGCCCGCAGCCGGTCCCAAAGCGACTCCAGCTCCAGCCGTGGGCAGTTCTGAAGGGGGGCGGGTTAGGGTTAGGCATTTCCTCTCTGTGGAAGATGCCTTAGCCTTCCCCCAGCCTGGCACTGCCCGTTCCACTATGGCCGTGACTCCCACTCTGCCCACTGGCAGTCAGTGGGATTCAATAAACTGGGGAACGCACACCCATTGATTAGGCGGGTTCAGGAGCCGGTGAAACCCGGGACCTCCGCGGCAGTCTCACTCACCGTACACCTCCAGTCGGACTCACAATTATATTATTTTCATCATTAAATATATTATTTTTATAATTATATATAACCTATCATATTCACAAATCATATATACATATACAAGTCATATATGATATATATATGGTATATATATATATCATTATACATATATATACACAATATATATATGGTATATATATGTGTATAATATATATATATATATGGTATAATATACGATTTAAATAGCACGGAATTATGCTCCCCATTGAGTAATATGAGCATTGACGCACGAGATGACGCTGTTACTTTTTCAATCTAATTTTCTAATTAGCGTAATTAATTAATATGCAAATTTTGGCACTGACGAGTTATAAATTCCTTCTCAATTATATTTTATCTAAATCTGTGCCAAATTTCAAGTAGATACCAGACATGGGTCACAAAAGTGAAATTCTAGACACATTTTCAATACTCGGCTCACGGGAGTTCCAGACTAGATCATTAAATTTCATACATGGTTTAACAAGGTCCCAGGTGTGCATTACAGCATGTTGTTGTATCGAGAGTTTTCAGAGGGAATGACAGGGAGGGGTTGCAGCTGGATGAATACGGACAAGGCAGGAAACTCCCAGGAGGTCAGGCAGCAGCTGAGAGAGAGAAATTGATTCAATTTCAAGCTGACAAATTTGTTACCAGTGCTGGGAAAACCTGAGATAAACACTATATATTTCTCAGCTAATTGAAATGAGATGTACATGTGTTTGTGTGTGTCAGAGTCATACAGTGTAGAAACAGGTCCTTTGGCCCAACTGGTCCACAATAACTAAGATGCTCCATCTACATGAGTCCCATTTGCCGGTGTTTGACCCATACCGCTCCATATATCCCCTATCCATGTATCTGCAAATATGTCCTTTAAATGCTGTTATTGTACCTCCCACAACCACTTCCTTGCTGTGGGAATATGCGACTGTGTGCATCTATGAATCTAATGAGTATAATGTGTGAGTATGTAATGTGTGTGTATGTGAGATAGGCTGCATGTATGTCAAGTCTATGTGTAATGTGAGACTGTGTAAGGGAGTGTGAGAGAGTGTGCTGTGTGGGTGTGTATATATATATATATACTAGACCAAGTGCAGACCCGTTGGGTCTGTTCCCCCAACGTGCAGTTGTGGGGGGGGGGGGGGAGGAGGCGGCATGCAGCGTCACACACACTAACTATCCCCCCCCCCCGCACTCACGCTAATTATCCCCCCTTGATATTATATTAAGATTATTAATTTGCTCCTTTTACCCCATAACCACCCTATCTACTGACGCATAGCCCCCAACTTGCAATCATATCTAGAGAGGGAGGGGGGGGGTTAGAGAGAGAAGTGGCAGAGACAGAGACACAGAGAGGGACAAGAGGGATGGGGGGTGGAGAGGAGAAGAGGGAGGGTGGGTGAGGGGGGAAAGGTGGGGGAGGAGGGGAGGAGAGAGAGGGTGAGAGGGGGGGGGGATGCTGAGAGGGGGGTGAGCAGGGAGGGGGAGGGAAGGGGGTAGGGGGGTTTAGAGGAGGGACGGTGGGGGAGGGGGAAAAAGAGGGGAGAGAGAGAGGGGGGAGAGGAGAGGAGGGGGGGGGAGAGGAGAGGAGAGAGGGGAGGGAAGAGGAGAGGGGAGGGAAGAGGAAGGGGGGAGAGAGGAGAGGGGGAGAGGAGAGGGGGGGAGAGGAGAATGGGGGGAGAGGAGAAGGGGGGGAGAGGGGAGAGAGGAGAGAGGGGGAGAGGAGAGGGAGAGAGGGTGGGGGGGAGATGATAGAGGGGGAGAGGAGGGAGGGGGGAGGGAGAGAGGGGGGAAGAGGAGAGAGGGGGAAGAGGAGAGAGGGGGGGAGAGGAGGGGGGGAGAGGAGGGTCGGGAGAGGAGTGGGGGAGAGAGAGAGAGAGAGAAAGGGAGAGAGACAGGGGGAGAGAGAGAGGGCTAGGGAGAGAGAGAGGTGGGGAGAGAGAGGAGGGGAGAGAGAGGGTTCCTTTTTACTTCAACCCAAACAACACCATTTGCAGGCAGTGCTTTTTTCCTCAAACTAACCATATTTTCATTTTCAAACCACATTATGGGCACTCACAGCTGTGGAGACATTTGTTCAGTGTTATTCAGAGCTCTGATTGAGGCACACCACTTGCAGAGACTGATTGAGGCACACCACTTGCAGAGACTGATTGAGGCACACCACTTGCAGAGACTGAGTGAGGCACACCACTTCCTGGTTTTATAGTCCCTCCCCCTCCCTCCAGCAGGGGCAGCAGAGAAATTGTGGAATTTTGCAAAAACATTAATATCTGTCATTTTTCATCGACGGGGAAAATCCTCGGCACACATGCGGCGGAGGGGGGCTCTGAGCGAGGTGGCCAAAAATGACGTCCGTCGGTGGCGGCGTTCTCTCGGAAATTGCAGCACAGGCGGCCAAAAGCTGTCAAGAACAGAGATTTAGTGTGTGAGATACTGGGAGTGTGAGTGCATGTGAGAAAGTGAGTGAGAGTATGAGGGTGAGTGTGTGCGAGGACAGGTATGTTTATGTATATCGTGTCCCACAGCTCTCTGAAGCATGGGTAAAAAGACCCGTGACATCAGATGGCAGCTTGTTTTGACACCATGCCCACAATCAGTGACCGAGCTGTACACAGAAACCTTGCAACCGCTCACCCTAGGCATATGTCATCCATGACCAGTGGGCCAGGGCTGCTGAAGGCCCCATTGTCAACTACACCGCACATACCTGCCAGCCCAGCATCTGCAAAGATCTGGTGAAAGTCATAGGTTTCATGGAGTGAGATAGGCACTCTTGCCCAACTACTCCTGGCTGAGCCACTTCAAGGACAGTTTGATTTCTACTGTTTGGGGGCCTGGAGTGACATCCAGACCAGAGCATTAGCAACATTGTCTTTTCTTTGGAGGTGATGATTTGTTTGATGATCAGAGGTTCATATGACATGTGAACCACAGCAAATGTCCTTGTATGTCCTTGTGAAACCAGCCCAGGCAGCTAAAGCCACAGCCCTGCTGCCCCAGGTCCAGCCAGCGAGGACGGGAAGGCCTGAACTGGAGACCATGTTGGGTTACAGATCAGAGGCATAGGGAATGCCCTCCTCTAGAGTCAGGTTTAGGATGTAACAATCACTTCATCAGTGATCCTGAGAATTGTTCAGACACGCACACAGATGCTGGCATCTGGGGCATCAGATCATTGCTAGATAGGTAACATGCTCAGAATTGCACAGCACGGAAACAGGTCCTTCGGCCCAACTCCTCGATGACAACCAGATTTTATAGCTGAGCTAGTCCCATCTGCTTGCATCTGACCCAACCCCTTTAAACATCTCCCATCCAAGTGTTGCTTGTGACTTACAATATACATTCAAATGCTGCTTGCCATTGAGGTAAGATCCAGGGAGACCCTTCACTGAGCAGAGTTTGTTAAACCCACACTTGGTTTGGTCATCACAGAACAATTACAGCACAACACAAGGCCGATCGGTCCTTTCAGTCCATGCCAGCTCCGGGCCTGTGACGCACCTCGGAATGCCATGTAAATGAAGTTATTGTAAACCGTCAGTAGTGCCAGGGCCAGGGTGAGAGATGGGGTTTGCATTGGCTGTGACTGGCGATGATCGGGGACAAGGGAATCCCTGCAGGTATTTGTTAACAGAGCATTTTGTGAACGGCTGGTGGCACAAAATAAAGAGGGATTATTGTAAACCAGCTGCCAACTTCACAAAGTTAAATCAAGGGGATCTTCTGGGAAATGTCTCACTCATCATTCGGAAGAGCAAGGTGCAAGGCTACGGATGAAGAGAGGAAGGGTGGAAATGTCCACGGCTGTCCGGGGTGTCCCTGCCGAGTCTCCAACTCTCGTCACCAGAGTTCAGCAGCCAATCTCCTGGACTGCCTACTAACGAGAGACGGATGCAACTGGCACTTTGAAATGGCACCAAAACCTAGCGACTAGCATGTGACTCAGTGGGCTGTTTCTATGCATTCTGTACTTAACTGGGGATTGTACTTATGTATGCCAATAATCTTACTGATCTGCGTAAAACAAAAAACATTTCACTGTACCTTGGTCCATTTGATAAGGAACCAATGAACCCAGACTGCCAATCCCATTAGAAGAGTTCTACTGGCCTTGAACATTTTCATTTGGACACGAGATTGGAAATGGAGAAGGGAGACTGAGAGTAGGGACACTAGTCGACACAATGAGTGGGTTCCAACAGGCAGCATGGACCAAGAGTACTCCTATCTTTCTGATTCCATTTCAGTCCCACCATCCTGACTGCATAGGGGAGAGGGGAGATCAGAGGATGGCCTGGTTGGTTTTGTCCTGGGCATGGCCAAGCTGGCCATTCGTGGGTCACTGCACCAGGCAGACTGCCTGTTCCTTTTCCAGGGTTACGTCCGCGCCCGGGTGTCCCTTGAGAATGAACACGTGGTGTCCACGGGGACCAGAAGTGCTGGACACCGCAGGGGGGTTGATTGTATCCTGGATCAGGATTGGAATATAGTAATTTGATGTTTACGAATAATACTTGCCAATTTTTGTATTATGGTGACGGGTATTTTGTTATTGTTGTATAAATATTATTGTAAATAAATTTAAGTTTGTAAAACAAGTGTGTGTGAGGTGGGAGTACGTGAGAGGTCAAATAGAAACAAGCCAGATACAATAAGGTAGCTGTTGTTACTACCCTGGAGCCCACCAGAGTGTCAGAGCCAGGATCACCAAGCTTCCAAGACTAAAGCAAGGCCAGTATTTGGAAGGCACTCATCCCACCTCATGACATCCCACGGCTATGTACAGCCAGTGGATGCCATAGTCAGACGGACAGCACAGAATCAGGCCCTTCGGCCTGTCTCGTCCGTGCCGACCAAGACACCCAACTAGACTGGCCCCGGCTACAAGGAGAGGTTGGGCAAATTTGGATTACTTTCTCTGGAGCTGAGGGGAAACCCGAGAGAGAATGATATAAAATTATGGGAGGCATAGACAAGGTAAAGAGTCAGAACGTTCCTCCGCAGGGTGGAAATGTTCAATGCTAGAGGGCACAGCTTTAAGGTGAGAGAGGCAAAGATTAAAGATGTGTGGGGCCAGTTTATTTTTATACAGAGAGTGGTGGGTGCCTGTGGTGGAGGCATATACGATAGCAGCATTTAAGAGGCACGTGGATATGCTGGGAATAGAGGGATATGGATCATGTGCAGGCAGAAGTGGTTAGTTTAATGGCATCATGTTGGCCGAAGGGCCTATTCCTAAGTTCTATTTGTCTACGTTTGGCCCGTAACCCTCTCTTAAAATGTTTTTGTTTTTAATGTGAGATCTCCTTAAAATGTCGGCACCATTGTAATGTAGGAACACAAAAGCACTGCAACAACAGTGTTAACAACCATCTTGGTGGTTAACAATAACTGACTGACTTCATCCACTTCACCACCAACTTCCATCCGGCACTCCAATACACATGGACGATTTCCGACACTTCCCTACCATTCCTTGACCTCACCATCTCCATCGCAGGGGACAGACTCCTGACCGACATACATTACAAACCCACTGACTCACATGGCTATCTGGACTACACGTCTTCCCACCCTGCCCCCTGTAAAGACTCCATCCCCTACTCCCAATTCCTCCGCCTACGCCGCATCTGTTCCCAGGATGAGACATTTCATACCAGGGCATCGGATATGTCCTCGTTCTTCAGGGAACGGGGATTCCCCTCCGCCACCATAGATGAGGCTCACACCAGGGTCTCATCCATACCCCGTAACACTGCTCTCTCTCCCCATCCCCGCACACGCAACAAGGGCAGAGTCCCTCTGGTCCTCACCTTTCACCCCACCAGCCGGCAAATACAACACATAATCCTCCGCCATTTCCGCCACCTCCAACGTGACCCCACCACTCGCCACATCTTCCCATCTCCCCCCATGTCTGCCTTCCGCAAAGACCGCTCCCTCCGTAACTCCCTCGTCAATTCTTCCCTTCCCTCCCGCACCACCCCCTCCCCGGGCACTTTCCGTTGCAACCGCAAGAAATGCAACACCTGTCCCTTCACCTCCCCCCTCGACTCCATTCAAGGTCCCAAGCAGTCGTTCCAGGTGCGACAAAGGTTCACCTGTATCTCCTCCAACCTCATCTACTGCATCCGCTGCTCTAGATGTCAGCTGATTTACATCGGTGAGACCAAGCATAGGTTGGGCGATCGTTTCGCCGAACACCTCCGCTCGGTCCGCAATAACCTACCTGACCTCCCGGTGGCTCAGCACTTCAACTCCCCCTCCCATTCCCAATCCGACCTCTCTGTCCTGGGTCTCCTCCATTGCCAGAGTGAGCAACAGCGGAAATTGGAGGAACAGCACCTCATATTCCGTCTGGGGACCTTGCGTCCTTATGGCATTAACATTGAATTCTCCCAATTTGGCTAGCCCGTGCTGTCTCCTCCCCTTCCTTAACCCTCTAGCTGTCTCCTCCCACCCTCCCATCTGCCCGCCCTCGGGCTCCTCCTACTCCTCCCCTTTTCCTTCTTTCTTTCCCCACCACCCATCAGTCTGAAGAAGGGTTTCGGCCCGAAACGTCGCCTATTTCCTTCGCTCCATAGATGCTGCTGCACCCGCTGAGTTTCCCCAGCAATTTTGTGTACCAGTGTTAACAATCTGCATGGTGTATGGATGGTGATCTTAAGAGCAGTGCAATGGGAGGGGAACAGAGCAGCCGTGAGGGGGGTGGGGAGGGTCAGTTTTATGCCAGCACTGCCCTGCATTCCATATACTCGGGACTGCTGTGTTCAGAGTAAAACTGCAATAAATTAAAATGGCCCAGTCACCGAGAACATTGCTCCTGAACTGGGAATCAAACCAAGAGTTGTACAACCACGCCCAGCCTGCCTGAGATGGGATTGACTCAAATGGAGTATCTTCACTAGGGAGTCAAGTCAGTCAGGGCAGGGCACCGGGATATGAAGAGTGTAGTTATTCAGAGAGTCAGAAAAAACAGGAGGGTTAACACAGTGTTCCTCACATGTTAATGGCAACAATCCGAGTGGCCAGAATGGACAAGATGACCAAGTGGCCTTCCCCTGTCCCAGACATTCATTGACCCTTGCCCAGAGCACTGAGATAAAACAGAGAGGGGGGGGGGGGGGGGGGGGGGGGGCAATATGAGGCAGCATGGTTATACCTGGCATCTCCACGCCAACCTCCCACCCTGGTACCTAAGGCATTTAATGATAAAAACAGAATGAACGTTAAACATGATTAATGTCAGAAGTAGCCAGGGAGGCAGTAATACTGAACGATGCATCAACTGAAGATGCCTGCTTCACCATCCTCTCCATCAATTCCTCTTTGTGGAAAAGATTCCCAATCCCATCCACTCGCCATTCCTTCAGCTCTTGAATCAATCCTCGTGTTTGGAATCCCTCCCTCCCTCCCTCACCTGGGTAACTCCACAGCCATTTTCCAGAGTGCTCTTTTTACCCCTGCACTCCCCCCGCCCCCCCCCATCTGCCCACCTGAACAAGGTGGTGTGGAGGGGGTACATTCAGCGGTCGGATGGAGGGGAGGGGACGTTTAAACCATTGGGGGGGGGGGGGGGGGGGGAAGACTTCCTCTTAGAGGGCTTGGGTAGGATGCCGGATGCAATGGGGGCGGGGGGGGGGGGGGGGGGGGTTCTGAAGGGACAGGACAGGTTGAGACTTGAGAACCATTGAGAACCCAGTGGTCCAGGGCGACTGGCGGCAGGGTTGGTGGCTGTAGAAGATCAGGTTGTCTCCTTGGCATTGTGGTAAAGGTCTACCTCTAACCACGCCAGTGCCGACTCACCCTCCCCTGGTCCAACATACCCATGCCCTCTTGTCTACTTTGAGATCCATGCAAAGTCACAGTGTGGCACTTCGTTGGTGCCCAGCCTTGGCGGTCCGCAGGGAGTGCATGCTTCAGAGTCAGTGTCAGACTCTCCCTCGGCGATGTAGAGGCGCACCTTGGACCAGGGGGTGGTGGTGGAGTGGGGGAGGCCGCCCGCCTGCTCCAGGTTGTCCTTGGACTGCGAGATGCTGAAGCCGCTGTAGGACCTCTCCAGTTCCTCGTGGTCTACAGAGGGGATGGAGATGGAGGTGTCACTGTCCCTCTCCTTCAGCCCCGTGTCCGTCCGTCTGCTGCCATGCCCCCCGTGCCTCGCGTGCTCCGAGCCCCCGTGGCTGGACATCCGCTCGTGTGAGGTGGAGGGAGGGGGGGGGATCCTGACAAAGGGCGTGCCCACGGGCGAGGTGACGAAGGTCAGCGTGCCATGACTGTGCCGACTCAGCCCGTTCACCGAGTGCTGGTGGAAGGAGGTGGAGGGTGGGCAGCCATGGGGCAGCGAGGTGCCCCCCTGTCCAGGGAAGGGTTTGTGGGCGGCGCAGGAGCACGTGGTCTTGTTGCCGTTGGTCGTCTTGTCGCTCAGTTGAAGGTTGTCCACGCCCACGGGGCTGTGGTAGGGCGGAGCGGGGTCAGGCTCCTTGGAGATGAAGTAGGCCTCGGTCTCTGATGGTGGGATGCCCATGCGCTGCATGTAGATGTTGACCAGGAAGTCCAGCTTCTTCTCCATGGAGTGCACCTGCACCCCGCCAACACAGAGAGACAGAGACAGAGGGGGTGAGAGGGGGGGTAGAGAGGGGGGGGTAGAGAGGGGGGGGGAGGAGAGGGGGGAGGAGAGGCGGGGGAGAGAGGGGGGGGAGGAGAGGGGGGGGGAGAGGTGGGGAGAGAGGGGGGGGAGGAGAGGGGGGGGGAGAGCGGGGGGGAGAGGCGGGGAGAGAGGGGGGAAGGCGGGGAGAGAGGGAGAGAGAGGGGGTGGAGGGGAGAGAGAGAAGGGGGGAGAGAGGGGGGGAGAGACGGGGGGAGGGAGAGGGGAGAGGGAGGGGGGGGGGGGAGAGAGAGGGAGATAGAGACAGAGAAAGAGAGGGGGTGAGAGAGAGGGGGAGAGCGGGGAGGGGGGGAAGAGAGGGGGCAGAGGGGGGGAGGGGGATTGTGGGGGAGGTGGGGGAGGGAGGGGGAGGGGGAGAGGGAGGGGGGAGAGAAATTATTCATACACCCACACCAGGCAACCCACAGCTAGCCAGCTGCCATCTCTGATATCCACCCACACACTTGGGCAAACAGACTCACCTGAACATCCAGCAACACTGCACCCACCCAGGTCCTCACACATCTATCCTGGCACCCACACACCCCAGCACCCACACATCCGAGCACCCACTAATTCACCTGGGTGCCCACCACTGCTACCCACATACCCACCTATACAACCACACACCCACCCTGGCACCCACCCACGGAACAATCAGGGCACCTTCACACCGACCCAGCCATCCAACCTCCCTGCATCCACCCGAGCATCAACCCACCCTCGCACCCACTCACCCACCACACTGGCACCCACATATCCTCCATGGCACCATTGCACCCATACACACAACTATCTGGGCACTCTCACACCGACCCAGGCATCAAACAACCCTGCACCCACCCAGGTCCTCACATACCCGTCTGGGTACACCGTGTGCGGACGTGGCGCCGACGGACGAGAGGCCGAAGTAAAGAAGTCGAAGCCAAAGAACCGAATGGAAACGTAGGCCGAAATGAATCGAAAGGATGGGACACCTAAATGCAAACTAACAGAAAGGGCGGGACGCCTAAAAGCCAACGAACCGAAAAGCTGCGTTGCCTAAAAGCAAACTTACCGAATGACCGCTCTGTTGAAACGCCACCTACCCGAAAGGCGGCGTCGCCTACAGGCCAAAGGACCGACTGCCGCTCAACAGAAACGTCCAATAACGGACATGACGTTGCAGGGGGGCGGGACTTGTCAGCGATTGGTCCAGAGCCCCGCGTCCATCACATCACTGTGAAGGCATGAACATTGTCCCAAAGCTCCGCAACACCCGACCCACAGCCGTGGGATGGTGGCCGTGGGAGAGTGGGGGCTGTACACCTTCGGCCGCTTACAACTTGGTGCTTGGGTTCAGATAGCCCAGTCACCTATGGCTTGTGTGGGAAAATGAACTCCACGCTCCCGTCACCCCCTCTCTCCCCCTCTTCTCTCTCTCCCTTCTCCTCTCTCTCACTTCTTCTTTCTCCTCCTCTACCCTCTTTCTCCACTCTTGTCTCTCTCCCCTTCCTCTCTCCCCCCCCTCTCTCCCTTATCTCGCCCTCCGTTCTCTCTCTCTCCCCCCCCCCCCCCTCTCTCCCTTCTCTCTCTCCCCTTCTCTCTCTCCTCCGTCTCCACCCGCGGGAGCTTCCCACGTATACATGATATACACCAGTTAATTAACCATGTATAAATGTATATCATGTATTACATGTATAAATCGTTCTTACATTCGGGAACATGGTTAATTAACTGGTGGCATTATTTCCCTGTCCTAACGGCCTTTGATTTAGCCGGTGATTACATCTATTCCATCCCTCCCTCACAAAGATGTGGAATTTCAATTTGAGTGCACTTGTTTGAATAGATGCAAGCGGCATGTCCAGTTTCTCTCCTGGGCGCGCAATACACGAAGCCGATGAAATGACACAACTGTCACACCAAAGATAGACACAAAATGCTGGAGTAACTCAGCTGAAGAGGCAGCATCTCTGGGGAGAAGGAATGGGTGGCGTTTCGGGTCGAGACCTTTCAGACGCACTCTGAAGAATGGTCTCGGCATGAAATGTCACCCATTCCTTCTCTCCAGAGATGCTGCCTGTTTTGTGCGTGGGAGCTTGGGTGCGTTCCGAGTCTGTCTCCGCGGCCGGGGTGAATCAAAGTCCGGGGGTCGGAGAATCACCCTGGTGTGGAGGTTGTGGTCCGATGGCGGTGGGACACTCCCGCGGGTGGAGACGGAGGAGAGAGAGAAGGGAGAGAGGAGGGGGGAGAGAGAAGGGAGAGAGGGGGGGGAGGGAGAGAGAAGCGAGAGAAGGGGGGAGAGGAGGGGAAGAAAGAGCGGAAGAGAGAGGAGGGGTAGAGAAGAGTGGAGAGAGAGGAGGTGAGAGAGAGAAGAGGGGAGAAAGAGGAGGAGAGAGGGGGGGGAGAGAGAGGGGGGGAGAGAGAGGGGGGGAGAGAGAGAGAGGGGGGGAGAGAGAGAGAAGATGGGAGAGAGAAGGGGGAGACGGGAGCGTGGAGTTCATTTTCCCACACAAGCCATAGGTGACTGGGCTATCTGAACCCAAGCACCAAGTTGTAAGCGGCCGAAGGTGTACAGCCCCCACTCTCCCACGGCTACTCTCCGCGGGCTGTGGGTCGGGTGGAGCGGAGGTTTGGGACAATGTTCATGCCTTCACAGTGATGTGATGGACGCGGGAGTCTGGACCAATCGCTGACAAGTCCCGCCCCCCGGCAACGTCATGTCCGTTATTGGACGTTTCTGTTGAGCGGCAGTCGGTCCTTTGGCCTGTAGGCGACGCCGCCTTTCGGGTAGGTGGCGTTTCGACAGAGCGGCCATTCGGTAAGTTTGCTTTTAGGCAACGCAGCTTTTCGGTTCGTTCGCTTTTAGGCGTCCCACCCTTTCTGTTAGTTTGCATTTCGGCGTCCCATCCTTTCGATTCATTTCGGCCTACGTTTCCATTCGGTTCTTTGGCTTCGACTTCTTTGCTTCAGCCTCTTGTCTGTCGGCGCCACGTCCGGGTACCGGGCACACACCTACCCTAGTACCCACCCATCTGGGTAGTTGGTGGATGGCAAACATACCCACCTGACATCCAGCAACCCTGCACCCATCCTAGCACTCGCACACCCTAGCACTCACCCTCCCTGACACCCACACCCTCTGTGGTACTCATGCACCATGGCACCCATCCACACAACAACCTGGGCACCCTCACACCAACCCCGTCATCAAACAACCCTGCACACACCCACCCAGGCAACCACTCATCTGACATCCAGCAACCCTACACCCACCCAGGTCCTCACATACCCATCTGGGCACACACTCACCCTAGCACCCACCCACCTTGGCACCCATACACCCACCTTGGCACCCATACACCCACCTTGGCACCCATACACCCATCAGGGCACCCATACCCCACCCGGGCACCCATACACCCACCCGGGCACCCATACCCCACCCGGGCACCCATACCCCACCCGGGCACCCATACCCCACCCGGGCACCCATCGAGCAGACCAATAACGGGACATCCACTGAGCAACTGCCCAACAATAGACCAATAACTAGCCATAATTTAACCTGATGCCCAAAAAACATTCTATAATTAACTATCAATTAACCAGCTAGCCAACAACCAGAATAACTAGCCATCCTCGAACCTGAAGCCCTACAACTATCCCATTTTACTTCGGAGTCACGTGAGTGACTACGTGAAGAGCCCGCTCAGCACGCATGCGCGGCATTACGTTTCAGCAGGCAACAACGGCAGGCGGGAGTCAGGCGCTCCCACTACAAGCCTGAAAGAGGAAGCTTTAGGTAAGTACTTACCTTCAGTTTAACCAGCGACTCGTGTCTGTTTGTTGCTCCAGGTGGAGCAAAGCAGCAGACGCAAGCGGCCCCCGTTGGACTCCGGGGAAGGAGCGTTCCGTTTGCGGAAGGGGGAGAGATGCCACCAGGACCGCACATGCTGTGGTCCACAGACAGGGAGCTGTGCCGGTGCCAGTCCAGACGCAAGCGGCCCCCCTTGGACTAGGGGAAGGAGTGTTCCGTTCGCGGAAGGGGGAGAGACGGCACAGGACCGCACACGCTGCGGTCCACAGACAGAGCTGCGCCGGTTTCCAGTCCAGAGGCACAGCGGGAGTCAGGCGCTCCCGCTACAGTTTAAGGAACAAGACTCTCCAAGAAGCCTGTCCCCAGCTCGGCTCCAGCAGACAGGCGTCTCATCAGAGGGGGACAGAGGGCGGTAGGACCGCCTACCCGGCGCTCCGCCATCCCCGACACCGAGCCGAGCCCAGTTCCGCTAGCGCCTGAGCAGCGGACTGGATGTCAAGACATCCGGCCGGTGGTATCCGATTCGTCGGACGGGGACGTCTCACCACCCGCTTAGGGCAGAGACAGCCGCCTGACCCGCTTTGAGCGGCTCGTGGAGCATAAGCTCAAGCGAGACTTGCTTCGTGAGGAGCAGTTTCACAGAGGGAGTTCAGGCACTCCCTCCACAGTGCCTTGTGCACTGGCCATTGCCTCCTCCTCATCCAAGGACAGCTTTGGCGACCAGAGCTGGGCTGGTCAAGAAGAGGGGCACTGGCTGAACAACATCGGGAGTATGCTTTGAGGTACAGGATCAGGAAGAGCTGCTGGGTGTGGCCACTACGTGGTTTCACCACGAGCAAGATGGCTTTCAGTCTTAACTGATGGCCAGCCTACTACCTGTCTTTTCCAAAAAACCTCTCCAAGACAGGTAGCCATGAGGTGTTGGTTTCATCACGCCTCCCCTAAATTGCATTTACTCAAAGTGCCCGCCATTATTGGGGGATACATTGAGCAGCGCATTTAACCCAAATATCTCAAAATTTCATTTGATACCCTGACGTCGTCTATCATGTCCACCTGCTCATTCCAGAAGGGCAGGGTAGTATGGCAAAACACCTGACCCTACTGTTCAACTTCTCAAGGGAAGTCACAAACCTGCCCTCAATCTATGAAATTCACAGGACTGTGAGAACGCCGACCTCACAACCACAGATCCTGCTACCTGGCACTTACCAAACCAGTCCTAAAAAACTGGACGAAATGTTCAAACTATTCGGCACAAGAGGGCAGAGTCTGGAATGAGCACCACACTAAACCAGACAGCAGTACCTCTACGCGTCCACCAGGGGCGTCTACCTCATGGTACTGGTGAAAGCTCGGGGCCTGCATGCCAATCCCGTAAGCCTTTTAGGCCAGGGCCCAGAGCAGGCCCCATGGAAAATGCGCCACCCCCCAACAAACATCGTCCCTACAAGAACAAGGAACCAGAAACCGAAGAAAACAACAATGAAGACAGATAAGTATGGTTCCTACCATCACATAAAGGTGAAGGGTTGTACTAACAAGGGGTGGGTGAATCACGCCTGGTTAGGAAGCTATCACTCTTGGTAGTTATATACCAAAAAATATATTCAAGGGGAATAGAATGAATATCTTGCCACCAATTCAGCAAGCACCCCAAGGGGTCTACCCTCCCACGATGGTGAATGTCGCACCATCATTGATGAACCACTTGAGTATTTCATCAGGTATACCCACTTATGGGATTTGTAACTTCTACCATGGATCCAAGGATACTTTATGGTAGACATCGATCTTGAAGATGCATACTATTCAGTACCTTTTCATATAAGTTTCGGATATACCACAATTACCTGGATGGGGTAAACATGATGAACATTGCCATTTTCATTCACTGCACATCTCGCGTGGGTATGTGACAAATAAACTTGATTTGAGTATTGAATTGGCATATAAGTCGAAGCCATTCCAGAATTCAAACCAGCCCTGACACTAAAGGAACATTCCGTCATGGCATGTCTATATATTAACAACAGACTATCCTTGGATATAGCTTTATTAGCTGCATTAGCTACTAACTTATTTAGCGGGCTCTGTCATATATCCAGATATTTACGTTGACCATCCACAACATTGTCTATCTGGTATTCATTAATGCTCTCAATTATGGTAACATTTAACCACCAATCAACTACGTGACAAAGTAATTGGGATAGTAGCAGCATTACCAGCTACTGAACATTGTACCTTCCTATGAGCTGAGATACTAGTGTTCAAACTATATTCCATACCTGTAATATGGTGGCAAATGGACTAATCTGGAGTGTTATCATGGAATTCATCTGCATAGGAAGGATTATGTTTGTACACTTCCACCTGGTTTGAGTAACATCTTATGTGTCCTGATGTGTTACTGAGCTTGTAATACTTAGTGCCAATGCAAGTTGACTTAAACGTGTTAAATATAAAATTACTTACTTCTAGTGAAGCTCAGTAATGCACCATTTTGCATGTTCGTTTATAAGTTAACAACATCACAGTGGTGGCATATACCAAACCACTTGGGCGGAGAACATCGATATTAGGTGACAATTTATTAACAATTGGTAACCGTATGTCATCAAACATGTTTGACCATCAGTAACTTACCTAACAGTAGGTATGTTGCAAAGCCTACCTGAAGCGTCGCTGAAAATCTGTCGCTGCGGGTGTGCGCGGTTTTGGCGCCGTTTAGAGGGGGCGGGTTTAAAACGCGATTTTCTCTAGGCTGTTCCAATCGAAGATGTTCAGCCTTGTAAAATATTAACGAAAAATCGCTGAAAGACCCCGTCGCAAAAGCTATTATTAGTTTTAAAGGCCTTGAATAATAGTTATAGTAGTTTAAAATTCAATCTCTAAACCCGCGACCACCAGCAACCGCAGGGTCTCATAAAGCAGACAACTGAAGGTAAGCTGTATATTTTTACATTATAAAGGGCTTCTAAAGATCCCTTTATACAAAGTTTAATATTGCGAGTAGCTCATTTTGGGCCCATTATATCCCGCAGTATTTTTCTCGGCATTTGGGGGCACAAATCTACCGCAATGTGAACGTTCTAAACCAGCGCGTTCCACAGGGACCCACTGGAAAGCTGATTTAAATGGGCATTTATTTACAGCAATTGAACACTAAATTCCTTCCATTTGGTCTATAAATTAATGTAAATGAGATTTAAAAATCATGTTTTATTGTGAATTATTTGTGAATATTATTTGGACTTTTAGGCTATTTAAAAATGTTAATCATTTATTAAGAAATGGATAGATGTTTAGATCTAGTAATTGAAGTCTGAAATTAGCTACAATTAGGTAACTAACTAATTATATGCTTTAATTTCAGGTCATCCAAGTAAGATTATTTTATATTTGTTTCAGAATGCTTCAATCTATGATAACTGAAAATTTCATTCAGTTCTCTTAATTTTTAAGAAAGTTATGGGCTTTTGACTGTTCACGATCACAGCCATTTTGTTATGTCCATAGAAAATCAATAGGGAACAAGATGCTCATTTCCGAGTATGAAAATGGCCATAACTTTTTAAATACTTGAGATATGAAAGTGAATTAGGTGTCAAATTAAACTTATTTTTATGCTTTATCTGATGGGATAAATTACAGACTTGATTTTTTAAATCTCAAAATTTTGTAACATTGCTACTATCAGGTGAGCTAAATGCTGTAAACAAACATTTAAACCAAAAATATTTGCTGAAATTACTAAGCAATATGGCCACCAGATATCGATTTCCTTATATTCAATTAAATTGCCACGTACTAACCTACGTCGCATGAAACCAATCTCAAGGCAGCGGCGATGGATACATTCCCGCGTATTGAGGGGTGGGGGGGAATCTAATCTCTATGTTCTCCCTACCTTCTACCTCTTCAATAGGTACTACGGCTTCATCAGTCGGGTACTACGCAAATTACAGTGGACTAAGTCCACAGGCATGGTTCCCAGTGGTCCTCGACATTGTCATTAAAAGAATTGCAGAATTGGGAAGACCACTGCTGTGCTTGGATCAGCAGCACTATCAACATGATGACAGCACTCCGTCGCATATCCACTAGGGAACATACCTGAGGAACATCAAGACATGGGACACTGTTCCAAAACAGGAACTACACATTCAACTACAACAAAAAACTGTTCCTGGCAGGTCTTCACCACAATGAAGGACATGTTCTGTCAGCCTACTCAACTTGGGCACCACGACAACAGGGCAAAGGGTACCACTCACTGGTGATCAGATAGAGGAGAGGTATATTCAATCCATTCCCCAGAAATAGGTACACCCAAATTGGGATGTCAGTGAACGGGCTCTTCACGTAATCCCTCATCGTAACTCCTCATAAAATACAGATCAAACTTCAAACTGGTAAGTTCTCGTTTAATCTTACTATTAATTAACCATCTATTCACCAGATCCCATTTACTACCCATCCATTAACCAAATGCTCAACAACCATGAACTAGCCATCCATTAACAACCATTCAATTCACTAGTCACCCATAAACCAGCTGCTCTTTAACCAGTTGTCCAACTGGTTAACTAGATTCCCAGTAACCATTTGTCCATAACCCATCCTCAGTGGATCTGATAAGGTCTGCACCAATCCCCACCCAGGGCCAGGCAGAATCTCTTCATGCGGCAACTGATCCTGAATATAATGCCTACCCAACAATGGCCCGTTTCTGCTTCCCTGGGACCATTGATGCTCCAAGTATCAGGTGACACATCCGTTAGTGGAAGTGTCCACACACTCCCAAAATAAAGTGTCGCTCTGTACCCAGGAGTAAACATCACCAACAACTTGTCCTGGACCAGAACATCAAATCAACTCCTCCACTTCCTTAGAAGGCTTAGGAAGTTCGGCATGTCACCAACAACTCTCACCAACCTCTACAGATGTGCCGTAGAAAGCATTTTATCAGGATGCGTCATAGCACGGATTGAGAGCTCCTCCATCCAAGCCCGCAAGAAATTACAGAGAAATGTGGTGCAGCTCAGACAATCACACAAACCAACCTCCCTTCCATTGCCTCCATCTATACTTCACGCTGCCTCAGCAAAGCCAGCAGCATAATCAAGGACCAGTCTCACCCCGGACACTCTCTTCTCTCCTGTCCCATCAGGCAAGAGATTCAAAAGCATGAATAAGCACACCTCCAGATTCATGGACAGTTTTTTCCAAGCTGTTATCACGCAACTCAACCATAGAAACATAGTAAAATAGGTGCAAGAGTAGGCCATTCAGCTCTCTGAGCCAGCACCGCCATTCAATATGATCATGGCTGATCATCTAAAATCAGTACTCCGTTCCTGCTTTTTCCCCATATCTCTTGATTCCTTTAGCCCAAAGAGGTAAGTCTAACTCACTCTTGAAAACATCCAGTGAATTGGCCTCCACTGCCTTCTGTGGCAGATAATTCCAGATTTACAACTCTCTGGGTGAAAAAATGTTTCCTCATCTCAGTCCTTAGTGACCTACCCCTTATGCTTAAACTGTGACCCCTGGTTCTGGACACCCCCAACATCAGGAACATTTTTTCTGCAACTGGCCTGTCTAATCCTTTAAGAATGTTGTTTCTATAAGATCCCCTTTCATTCTTCTAAACCAGGGAATACAAGCCCAGTCGACCCATTCTTTCATCATATGTCAGTCCCGCCATCCTGGGATATAACCTGGTGAAACTACGCTGCACTCCCTCAATAGCATTAATGTCCTTCCTCAAATTAGGAGACCAAAATTGCACACCATACTCCAGGTGTAGTCTCACCAGGGACCTGTACAACTGCAGTCAGACCTCCTTGCTCCTAAACTCAAATTCACTCGTAATGAAGGCCAACATGCCATTAGCTTTCATCACTGCCGGCTGTACCTGCATGCTTACTTTCAGTGACTGATGTACAAGGACACCCAGGTCTCGTTGCATCTCCCCTTTTCCTAATCTGACAGCATTCTGATAATAATCTGCCTTCCTGTTCTTGCCACCAAAGTGGATAACCTCATACTTATCCACACTCACCCAACCTATCCAAGTCACTGTGCAGCCTCATAGCATCCTTATTGTAGCTCACACTGCCACCCAGCTTTGTGTCACCCACAAACTTGGAGATGTCATATTTAATTCCTTCGTCTAAATCGTTATTGTAAATAACTGGGGTCCCAGCTCCGAGCCTTGCAGCCTCCCACTAGTCACTGCCTACCATTCTGAAAAGGACCCGTTAATTCCTACTCTTTGCTTCCTGTCTGCCAACCAGTATCCATGTCAATACACTAACCCCAATACCATATGCATTAATTTTGCACACTAATCTCTTGTGTGGGACCTTGTTCTGTGCACGGCTGCCCTGCCAGCAGTTGTTTGTCTTTTCACCGCTTTATTTTTATTTTTAGTTAGTTAAAGTGTTTTGTTTGGAGGTCTAGACTTTTTTATGTGGGGGGTGGGGGGGGGGGGGGGGGGGGGAAACTACCTTTCAGGGTCCCTACCTGGTCGGAGAGGCAGCTTCGACCCGTCCTCGCGGCCTACCAGCGGGCCTGGAGCGGCGTTTCCTGTCGCGGACCGCCCAGAACCTCGGCTTCGGTGGCGGCACAGCGCTGGAGCGCTATCGTGGAGCGGGCGATGCCTTGCCTGGGTCGCCGCGCTGGAGCTCCGGTGAGCTGAGACCGCCGGGAACAACATCGCGGAGCTGCGGGTCTGAGGAGCGGCCAGCTGCGGGCGGCGGCGCTGAACTTAACATCGGGAGCCTGGGATCTCGCGACGAGATCGCCAGTTGTGGAGCTCCAACCGGTACAGCCTTGTCGGCTTCCAAAGCCGCGGCCTCCAGTATGGAGGCGGCCGTTCCAGGGTTCCCATGCTGCTGTGAGGACTCTCCCGACGCCGGAGCACCACCACCCGGCGAGAACGGCCAGGAACATCGGGCCTCCGTAGAGGCAACTGTGGAGGCCTCAATAGGCCCGACTATGGGTGAACTGGGTTTGGGGACTGGACTTTGTGCCTTCCCTCATGGTGGGAGCCATTGTGGGGGGATGTTCTTTGTGTTTAAGACTCTCATTGGTGTTATGTCTGTATTCTTTCTTTGTGTACTGCAAAATGGCAAAAAGCATTTCACTTCACTACACCTCGGTGTATGTGAATGTGACTAATAAAATACCTTTGATACTTTGATACTTTGTCAAAGGCTTTTTGAAAGTACAGATACACCACATCCACTGGCTCTCCCTTATTCATTCTACTTGTTACATCCTCAAATAATCCCAGAAGATTAGTTAAGCATGATTTCCCCTTCATGCTGGCTTTGACAAATCCTGTCACTGTTTTCCAAATGCGCTGCTATAACATCTTTAACAATCAACTCAAGCATCTTCCCCATTACCGATGTAAGTTTAACTGGTTCCCCGTTTTCTCTCTCCCTCCTTTCTTAAAAAGTGAAGTTATTGGCTACCCTCCAGTCCACAGGAACTGATACAGAGTTGAGAGAACAATGGAAAATGATCACCAATGCATCCACGATTCTAGGGCCACCTCCTTGAGTACTCTGGGGTGCAGACCATCAGGCCCTGAGAATTTATCTGCCTTCAGTCCCAACATTTTACCCAACACCATTTCCCGACTAATGTGGATTCCCTTCAGTTCCTCCCTCCCATTAGATCCTCGGACCCCTAGTATTTCTGGGAGATTGTTTGTGTCTTCCCTAGTGAAGACAGAACCAAAGTACTGGTCTGCCATTTCCTTGTTTCCCATTAGAAAATTCCCATATTTTCCCATTCCCATGTGATCAAGCTTTTCCCTTTGAGAATAGGGAAGATTCAAACAAGAGGACATGACTTCAGAATTAAGGGACAGAAGTTTAGGGGTAACATGAGGGGGAACTTCTTTACTCAGAGAGTGGTAGCGGTGTGGAATGAGCTTCCAGTGGAAGTGGTGGCGGCAGGTTCGTTGGTATCATTTAAGAATAAATTGGATAGGCATATGGATGAGAAGGGAATGGAGGGTTATGGTATGAGTGCAGGCAGGTGGGACTAAGGGGAAAAAAATTGTTCGGCGCGGACTTGTAGGGCCGAGATGGCCTGTTTCCGTGCTGTAATTGTTATATGGTTATATGGTTATATGTTATAAATGAATGTCTCTGATTGTAAGGGACCTACATCTGTCTTCACTAATCCTTTCCTTTTTACATGTCTAAAGAAGCTTTTACAGTCAGTTTTTATATTCCCCGCAAGCTTTCTTTCATGCTCTTTGCCCCCTCTTAATTAGCCCCTTTGTCCTCTGTTGAGTTCTAAATTTCTCTCAATCCTCAGGCTTGCTCCTTCCTCTGGCCAATGTATATGCCTTTTCCTTGGATTTAACACTATCCTTGATTTCCCTCATTAGCCACAGTTGAGCTGCCTTCCCCATTTTATTTTTTCGCCAGACAGGGATGAACAATTTTTGGAGTTCATGCATGCGGCCTTTAAATTTTTGCCACTACATCTACACCGTCAACCCTTTAAGTATAATTTGCCAGTCTATCCTATCCAATTAACATCTCATACCTTCAAAGTCTCCTTTCTTTAAGTTCAAAATGCGCTGCTATAACATCTTTGATAGACCCCTGTCTCTGAATTAACCGTGTCACTCTCCATCCTAATGCAGAATTCCACCATATTATGGTCACTCACTGTTGTCCAAGGGGCTCTGCACAATAAGATTGCTTACTAATCCTTCCTCATTACACAATATCCAGTCTAGGATGGCCTGCCCTCTATTCGGTTCTTCTACATATTGGTTTAAAAAAACATCCCGTATACATTCCAGGAAATCGTCCCCCTCAGCGTTGCTATCACCAATCCTGTTACCATCTATCTCCTTGGAGACTTTACTGGACTTTATGTTGCACTAAACATTGTTACCTTTATCCTGTATCTGTACTCTGTGGACGGCTCAATTGAAATCATGAAATCATCTTTCTGCTGACTAGATTGCATGCAATGTAAAAGCTTTGACTGTACCTTGGTACACGTTGCAATAAGCAAAACTATACATACCTGTCGCTCCATCTTGCCAAGCCGCCCCATCATGCTAGGATCCTCAGGGATGTCTGGCTCCGTTGGGATCTTGGAGCAATCTTTCTCCTGTATCTGGGGGCCGCGGCCAACGATTTGGTCCACCCTAGCAAAGAGGGGGTGGGGGGAAACAGACTGCTCAGGAAATAGATCAGAATGTAAACCGGCCGCTGACTCACCAGCGACAAACCAATCATCAGCAGAGGTTAGGATCGTAGATGCATGGCAAGAGTCAAGGTTAGTGGAGCTCTTGGAAGAGAAGGTGTTGTCTGCAGAGATAGGGGGTTCTTTTTAAGGAGAGGATTAATGGATAGTTGTCTTTCTTTTTTTTGTGATGAGGGTGGGGAATGATTGAGCGAAAGCCTGAATCAGATCAGAGCAGCATTTATCAGGACACTCGCAGTGAAGCAGCTCTGATGTGCCAGCGACATGCAGGTAATGGAACAGGCAGCAATACACCGAGCCATGGAGCAGGGAATGGAGGCATCTATGGGAGGCAGCTACTGATGTTAAGGGAGTTGTCTTCAAACACATGGCGTCGTCGTGAAGCAGGGCAGAGGTAGGCACTCTGTATGGTTGGTTAGAAACCACCCTGCCGCCAGTGTAACAGGTTCAATATGCAAGGGTGAAGGGTGGTCTCGAAGGGGAGTGGGGTTTTCGTACACATCTCTCAGCCAGAGATTCCCAGCACAGTGCAATAGATATACAAACTAGCATCAGCCAGTGTTTATATACAAAGACAATTATTCCACACTCAGTCAGGGGTGGTAATAACCATCTGTATACACACAGAATCACTCGGTGTGAGGGGAGGGGATGGAGAGCAGGGTGGACAGTGGTCACAAATTTCAGTGTTGGGTTCAGTTCTATCGGTGATTGCTGATCGACCACCCCAAGTAGTTCTCGAGATTAATTGCAAGAAAACCACAAAACTTCTGGAAAAGCTCAGCAGGGCGAGTGTGGCTTGTGGGGCAGAGGGTCAGTCTGCATTTCGGGTTGAGAATAACACAGGCGTTAGGACTAAATTCCCTGCCATGGAGGTTTCTATGCTCACACTCTAGGCAAGCCATGAGCTCCACGTGTGGTTACTGGACTTTGCCATGTGTGAGGGGGTGAGTGGGAGCCGGAGTCGGCATGTGGATGAACATGGGAGAAGATGCTCGGTCCATGGAGGGTGAAAGACATCGAGTTAGACTGGAGCCCTGGTGCCCACAGACATCGCTAGTGTGGACACTGCCTCATCATCCCAATGGTCTGCAGAGAAAAGCTCCAGCTGAGTGGCACAACTGTAGAGCTGCTGCCTCACAGTGCCAGGTACTTGGGTTCCATCCTGACTATGGGTGCTGTCTGTGCAGTGTTTGCAATTTCTCCCTATTTAGTCTGGGTGCTCCCGTTTCTCCAATATTCTAAAGACGTGCAGGTTTGTAGGTTAATTGGCTTTTGTAAATTGTCCCTAGTGTGTAGAACAGAATAGTGTACGGGTGATTGATGGTCGGCGCGGACTCTGTGGGCCGAAGGGCCTGTTCCATGCTGTATCTCTAAAACTAAAACTAAACTAAAGCTCACGGACAGGCAAGAGATGAGAAGGAAACACTTGCACTAACTGAGGACCGCTTCCTCTCTGCCGCACAACTGGATGGACTAACAGCTGGCATGACGAGCACTGCTGGGAGGTCACAAGAGGGGAGGGACTGATGTGAGAATGAGGCCCCTCTCTGAACTACACACCATTCACTGAAGGAAGCTCGACTGGTGGGTGAGGGGGAAACCAGTGACAGGGCTGTGTGGGGAGAAGGGAGAGGGTGCAGTACACAACTTCAGCATGGAGCGGTGGCTGTGACTGTACTTCCACCGGTCCTGCTTTAAGAAAGAACCCTACGCATCTATAAACCACTCTTAATGAAGGAAGGTTGTGCAACCATCACAGTCAGTTACTTACAAAAGGGACAGTTTTATGGGGCATCTTTAAAGAGGAAGGGCCCAGATATTGGGAGAAGTAGTTATGGGTTAAAGGACTAGAACTGAATGTCCTTCACTAAACAGGTACAAAGGCAGTGGGGAAGCAAAGGTGGAGCAGTATTCAGATTCTGCAGGGTTGCAAAGTCTGCAATAAGGTTTGGTTCAATGGTTCAATGATGTTTTTATTGTCGCATGTGCAAATTGCAAACGCAGTGACATTTTTTTCTTATAAACAGTCCAGTAAAGTATTGTCATCCCCAAGCTCATCCCTGATTAACAAGTGTACAGATCCTGAGTGCAAGAGGTTTTGCACACACACAGATGACACTTTAATACACCAGGACAAACGTGTCCACAGAAACACCTCAACAAGCTGCCTGCAGTCGTGTCCGACCCTGGGAACTGCTCCCCGAGAAGGGCAGGGAGGGGTCCGGTAATGGTGGAGACACCCTGAACACAGGTGGCCCTGTCCTGGGGATGGTTCTGTGATTCTTTGTGCGAGGCTCCTTGTCAGGTTGGTGGCAGATGGTAACTTTGTACATAGCATGCCAGTAGTGCCAGGATATCGGGGTGAAAGTGGTTGGCACAGCGCCTCACACATGCTTCCTGCCCTCACTTGATGCTCACTCCACAACATGCTCACATGCAAACGTCCATCAGCAACATCATACCCCAAGCTCTGGTGCTCTGGTTTCCACTCAGCTCCTGGCAGAAGAACCACAAACACTCCCAATCGCTTGAAAGCAAGAAAGCTTTGACTGTCATCTGCCGCACTGTGCAAGCATTCCCAGCTAAACCCCTTCATCAGTCATCTCCTCTACGTTTTAACCCAGCCCTCCGAGACTCTGCTGAGAGGGTCTACAAATTTAACGACACAATTTGAAGCTAATTTAAGCAGATTTTACTATTGTGGTTAATCATCCCCATTACTTACTGTCGAAGGGGTTTGGCTGTTTGAATAATCATTCTTGAGTGAAAAAAAAGAACATTCTGTTGATGAGGCCTAACCTAGGAGAGTATTGGACTGAATCTTTGGACGTGGTGAGGACTTCTTTAAGCTTCTTATGCCGGGGAGTTGAAGGGGGCGGGGGACCCACAATCATATCTATCCTGGCAGAGTGAATAAGAGAGAAAACCAGCAAAATGCATCATGAAGCAACATCAGGAGACAGCAAGGAGTTTGTATCATCACATTCAGAATGTTAACTTGTCATACCTAAGCATTGGGTCAGAGGGAGCCGTTTGTCAGGGGAAAGTCTACTCGTGGGTTCCTCCAGAAACACAGCGATGGGACCGGCCTCCAGAGAAGATCCACAAACCATGTCCTGCTCTGGACCTCTCATTGTCCAGTCCTCCTGCTCCACATCTATTACACATCTCTGTGGAAAAGACGGCATCCCTCACGCTCAACTTCTCCATCGCCACTGTATCTGCTCACAAGATGAGACTTTCCATTCTATGACATCCAAGATGTCCTCTTTCTTGGCTAAACGCACCACTAGGTTTACATTGTTGTTCCAGTTTGTAGGTTAATTTGATCTTGGTAAAAAATTGCCCAGAGTGTGTTGGGAATGGATGAAAAAGTGGGATAACATAGAACTAGTCTGAATGGGCGATCAATGGTTGGCGTGGACTTGGTGGGCCAAAGGGCCTGTTTCAAGGCTGTATCTCTAAAATAAACTATCGTACATAAATTTAGAAGATTGAGGGGGGATCTTATATAACCATATAACCATATAACAATGACAGCACGGAAACAGGCCATCTCGGCCCTACAAGTCCGTGCCGAACACTTTTTTCCCTTAGTCCCACCTGCCTGCACTCATACCATAACCCTCCATTCCCTTCTCATCCATATGTCTATCCAATTTATTTTTAAATGATACCAACGAACCTGCCGCCACCACTTCCACTGGAAGCTCATTCCACATCGCTACCACTCTCTGAGTAAACTAGAAACTTACAAAATTCTTATGGGGTTGGACAGGCTAGATGCAGGAAGATTGTTCCCGATGTTGGGGAAGTCCAGGACAAGGGGTCACAGTTTAAGGATAAAGGGGAAATTCTTTAGGACCGAGATGAGAAAAACATTTTTCACGCAGAGAGTGGTGAGTCTCTGGAACTCTCTGCCACAGAAGGTAGTTGAGGCCAGTTCATTGGCTATATTTAAGAGGGAGTTAGATGTGGCCCTTGTGGCTAAAGGGATCAGGGGGTATGGAGAGAAGGCAGGTACAGGATACTGAGTTGGATGATCAGCCATGACCATATCGAATGGCGGTGCAGGCTCGAAGGGCCAAATGGCCTACTCCTGCACCTATTTTCTATGTTTCTATGTACCAAATCCTGTAATCACCAATAAATGAATCAGTAATTCACTCTTTAATCTCCATGTTTAAAAGATTACAAACTGAATGTTTGCAGTCTGTCCACACAAGCACTGTCGACACTGGTATCTGTTCATGGATACCTTCACTCCTGCATTCTGGGACCTTCAGTCCAGTGGAATTATCACGATGGGTACTGACCACGGCTCCGTGCAGCTTTAACGTAACGTATCAGATGGAAGAAAGGCCAGTATTCCGGTTATTATTTCTAAATATCTTTTGTACATATCTAAGAATATTTCGTGATTACTAAGTCAGGGGATATGGGGAGAAGGCAGGAACGGTGTACTGATTGGGGATGATCAGCCATGATCACATTGAATGGCGGTGCTGGCTCGAAGGGCCAAATGGCCTACTCCTGCACTTATTGTTTATTGTCTAAGTTTAGTTGCCGCCATCTTCCACACTTCCAGCATTCTACCAATTTGTCTGATCAATCTCTCTGATCAGTCTTTCTAATATCCAGCAGTAATAACCTCACAATTCCCTACATTGAACTGCACCGGCCACGGTTCTGACATCTCAGCAGCTTCTGCTTTGTGCAAGATATGGAGGAGATAAACTAACGTTTTACCTCAGGATAAGATCAGAACCGTCAGCTTCTAAAATCATTAAATATTGAACAATCTGGGGCATTTTACTCTGAAAGAAAAAGTTGAGGGATGGTTAGAAGCTTCCTGATCGCAAATGGTTGTTTAAAGTTCAAGAACAGATGGTGATTCCACTTGTCATAGTCACAAAGCACGGAAACTGACCCTTTAGCACATGTCCATGCAAACTAAGATGCCCCATCTAAGTTGAACCCATTTACCCACATTCCTCTAAACCTTTCTATTCATGTACCTGTCCAAGTGTCTTAAATGCTGTTATAGTCCCTGCCTCAACTACTTCCTTTAGCAGCTCGTTCCATATATCCACCACCCTCTGTATGAAAAAGCTGCCACTGTGTTCCCATTAAATCTTTCCCCTCTCACCTTAAACCTATGTCCTCTGGTTCTTGATTCCCCTACCCTGGGAAAAGGACTTTGTGCATTCAACCTATCTGTTCCCCTCATGATTTTATACAACACTATAAGATCTTCTCTGCGCTCCAAGGAATAAGTCCTAGCCTGCCCAACCTTTACCCAACTTCAATACACAATTTCCTGACTGATATTGTCCAGCGTGCCAAAACCTTTCTTCAACACCCTGTCCACCTGTATTATAAAAGTGTTTGCGGGGCTTATGAGGTGTTCACTCTGAGGCAATTAGAAACATGGAAACATAGACAACAGGTGCAGGAGTGAGGCATTGGGCCCTTCGAGCCAGCACCGCCATTTAATGTGATCATGGCTGATCATCCACAATCAGTACCCCGTTCCTGCCTTCCCCCCATATCGCTTGATTCCGCTAGCCCTAAGAGGTCTATCTAACTCTCTTTTGAATGCATCCAGTGAATCGGCCTCCACTGCCTTCTGAGGCAGAGAATTTCACAAATTCACAACTCTCTGGGTGAAAAAGATTTTCCTCATCTCAGTTCTAAATGGCCTACCCCTTATTCTTAAACTGTGGCCCCTGGTTCTAGACTCCCCCAACATCTGGAACATGTTTCCTACATCTAGCTTGTCCAATCCCTTAATAATTTTATATGTTTCTATAAGAATCCCTCTCATCCTTTCTAAATTCCAGTAAATACAAGCCTAGTTGTTCCATTCTTTCATCATATGACAGTCCCACCATCCCGGGAATTAACCTCGTGAATCTACGCTGCACTCCCTCAATAGCAAGAATGTCCTTCCTCAAATCAGGAGACTAAAACTGCACACAATACTCCAGGTGTGGTCTCACCAGGGCCCTGTACAACTGCAGAAAGACCTCTTTGTTCCTATACTCAAATCATCTTGTTATGAAGGCAAACATGCCATTAGCTTTCTTCACTGCCTGCTGTTCCTGCATGCTTACTCTCAGTGACTGATGTACAAGGACACCCAGGTCATTAAGATGTATCTGGTTACTCAGAAATATACAGCAGAGAAACAGACCCTTCAGCCCAACTCCTCCATGCTGGCCAAGGTGAGAGTCTCACTTGCATGCATTTAACCCATATCCCTCTCAACCTTGCTGATCCATCTATCTGTGACCCTGAAGTCACGTGCAGGCCAGATTGGGCTATGAAAGACCTGCAGATGCTAGTTTATACCAAAAATGGACACAAAGTGCTGGAGTAACGTAGCGTGTCAAGCAGCATCTATGGCGAATGGTGTGTAGAAGTGTCCCGACCCGAACCGTCAACTCCAGAGATGTTCTCCAGAGATGCTCCCTGACCTGCTGAGTTACTCCATTACTTGGTGCTGGGAAGGAAAACATTGGCCTTTGGGCTAGGAAACCACCTTGAGTGAACCAGATGGAGGGACAGACGGTGTCTTGCCCCGGAAGGAGTAGTTGTCAGCCACCTGTTGGCGTGACAAGTGTGCATTGTTGTTGGTGCAAATGTCACCCGCAGTGCGCCGTTGGAAGGGACTGTGAGGGGCAGAGAGAAGGTGCTTGCCTGGACTGCAGGTTCTTGATCCTGGACAGCATGTCCAAGTGTCCAGCCGAGTACTGCTCAATCACATCCATCACATCGTACGGCCGCAAGCTCTCCTTGAACTTCCGCTTGGAAACCAGGAACTTCATGATACTGCAACGGAAGAGAGACAAAGCAAGACCTGGAGACCCAACAGGATGGGGAATGCTGGGTCTGCAAGGAGCTATGGTGGGCAATTCTACCCTGCCTTTGGCCTCTGCCAGACACCCAACTCAATGGGTCAATGGTACTTTTTGTCACATGTACCGAGGTACAGTGAAATTCATCTTTGTGTCCAGTTCAGTACAAGTATCACCATTCAAGAGCACTTAGATACATCATAGATTAGCATCTGAGATATAGTACAAGTGTATAGCAGTAGTGCACTGAGACAATGTACAGAGTGGCGAAATTTGGCACCAGTTTCAAGACCCAGTTGTTATAGAACTTTATAACTATTTGGCAATGAAAGGTGGCGTACAGTTACGGCCTACAGGGGAGGCGGGCTGGGCAATGGTTGGGTGTGGGGGCTTACTTGGACTTCCAAAACTAATTATCACCCCACACCCCCTCCCCACCCAGCACAAATACAACTGACCCATATGCCCCCACCCTCCTCCCTCCAACTGCCAACTGCTTTGGTCAAGAGCAAGAGGATCACCATGTTTAGGTGTCCTTGAGACTCTTGAAAGGCGCCCATAAATAAAATGTATTATTAATTATTATTATTATGTTGGGGCTTCTGACCCATCCTCCACAAGACCCACCCCCCAGACCCACCCCCCCCAGACCCATCCCCCAAACCTCCCCCAGACGCACCCCCTCCAGACACAAACCCCCAGATCCAGCCCCCCACCCCTCCAGACCCACTCACCCCCACCACAACTCACCCACCCCCACGATCCACCCACCCTCCAAACCTCCCCCAGACCCATCCCCCAAACCTCCCACAGACCCACCCCCTCCCAGACCCACCCCCCCCAGACCCACCCCCTCCAGACCCACCTCCCCCCCCAGACCTACCCCCATCTCCCAGCAGGAGGTCAAAATGGACCCCAGGTCTTACCACAAGGCTCGGATGGACACCTTCAGCCCGGGCGTCAGGTCGTCCGAGACGAACTCGCACTGGTAGCTCCTGTTGTCCGGGATGAGTTCATCGGGCAGACTGCCCTGGTCTGAAAGACAGACAGCACGACCATGGGAAACAGCAGAGGGGAGGGATCTCGGGGACCAGTGTCCAATGACAGCCGCTCCTCATCAGCATCACTCTCCATCCACAACATTGCCGCCCCAACAGATGGCCATTCAGCCCATCGAGCTTGTTCTATACCCGGGTGTCTCCACATCTTGCTTGTTCTTGCTTCCCTTCCGATACCTGCAGTCCCAAAAAGGGTCTCGACCCGAAACATCACCTATTCCTTTTCCCCAGAGATGCTGCCTGTCCTGCTGAGTTACTTCAGCATTTTGTGTCTATCTCCATCCCAAATCCTTCTCATGTCTCTTAGTGGAGCCCCTCCCAGTGTGGCCCCTCCACCGTGTGGCCCCTCCACCGTGCGGCCCCTCCAGTGTGGCCCCTCCATTGTGCGGCCCCTCCACCGTGCGGCCCCTCCACCGTGCGGCCCCTCCATTGTGCGGTCCCTCCATTGTGCGGCCCCCCCACTGTGTGGCCCCTCCAGTGCGGCCTCTCCACTGTGTGGCCCCTCCACCGTTTGACCCCTCCACAGTGTGGCTCCTCCAGTGTGGCCCCTTCACCGCACGGCCCCTCCACCGTGCAGCCCCTCTAGTGCGGCCCCTCCACCATGTGGCCCTTCCACCGTGCGGCCCCGCCCTCATTGCCACCCCTCCACATTGTCACCCCTACACGTGTCCACACACCATCGGAGTTGTGCCGTGAGGCTGCTCCCTTCAGCCGGAAGGCGTGCCGGAAGCGGCTCCTGTCGGTGAAGCTCCAGGTCTTCTGTACCTTGTCGGGGCTCTCATCAATGTGGTCGGCGCTGGGCGATCGCCGCACCTCACCCTGCTCTGGACCGTTGCCTCTGCCGCCAGGACCCTTGGGACTGGAGAAACGCTCCCTCAGGCTCACCTTGCTGCTGCGGAGACATGGGAGAGTTAGCACCGGGCAGCACGTCCCGGTATCGCACCGTCCCGGTGTCACAACATAGCCCGCCAATACACCATGGCCCGGCAACGACCAGTGTCCCGGCAACGGCCAGTGACCCGGCAACGAACAGTGGCCCGGCAACGACCAGTGGCCCGGCAACGACCAGTGGCCCGGCAACGACCAGTGGCCCGGCAACGACCAGTGGCCCGGCAACGACCAGTGGCCCGGCAACGAACCGTGACCCGGCAACGACCAGTGGCCCGGCAACGACCAGTGGCCCGGCAACGAACCGTGACCCGGCAACGACCAGTGGCCCGGCAACGACCAGTGGCCCGGCAACGAACCGTGACCCGGCAACGACCAGTGACCCGGCAACGACCAGTGACCCGGCAACGACCAGTGACCCGGCAACGACCAGTGACCCGGCAACGACCAGTGGCCCGGCAACGACCAGTGGCCCGGCAACGACCAGTGGCCCGGCAACGAACCGTGACCCGGCAACGACCAGTGACCCGGCAACGACCAGTGACCCGGCAGCGACCAGTGACCCGGCAACGACCAGTGACCCGGCAACGACCAGTGACCCGGCAACGACCAGTGATCCAGCAACGACCAGTGACCCGGCAACGACCAGTGTCCAGGCAACGACCAGTGTCCAGGCAACGACCAGTGTCCAGGCAACGAACAGTGTCCAGGCAACGAACAGTGACCCAATGCAAGTGGAGCACCATCCTGGCCACACATCCTCCAGCAACGCACAAGGTCCCAACGCTGAGACCATTGAGGTAAAGCATCAAGGGGTCATTGCCTCAACCTGGAGCAGCAATATCAAAGCAATGGCCAAGAAAGCACATCTACACCTCTACTCCCTTAGAAGGTTTGACGTTCCCAACTCTCACCAACTTCTACAGATTCTCCATTGAAAGCATGTTATTGGGATGCTTCACAGCATGGTTTGAGATCAGTTCCAACAAAGACCGCATAGAATTGTGACTTTGTACAATTGTACCTCTGTATATCAGGTAAGAAGTACAGAAATATGAAAATGCACACCTCCAGATTCAGAAAGTGTCTCCCCGGCTGTAATCAGGCAACTGATCCATCCTATCACCAACTAAAGAGTGGTCCAGACCCATCTACCTCATCCCTTGGACTATCTTTAATTGGAGTTGACTAGACTTTATTTTGCATTAAACATTATTCCCTTTATCCTGTATCTGTACATTGTGGATGACTCGATTGTAATCATGTAGTCTTTCTGCTGACTGGTTAGCACGCAACAAAAAGCTTGGTTCTCGTGACAATAAACTAAACTGTAATAAACGATTACCCTGGCTACATTTCACGTTGCTTCAACCCCATAATGCACCGCATCGCAACATCTCACTGCTGCCGAACTCAAGACTGACTTACACCCCTCCCCTGGGCCACCTACCCCATCTCCCAACCACTGGCAGAGCCTTCCTCTTGGTCCCTGAACCCTGCCCCCACACAAACAATGCTGCAACAGCAGGAGGTCCTTGTCCCCCCCCATTCCTACTTTCCCAACGGGATGTGGCGCCCAGACACCCGCTATAGTGATGTTGTCTCAGAGGTCAGGCAAGTGGACAAAGTGGACCACCCTCTGACTCAGACCACAGGCCCTCTCCAGCGGCTCTGACCAACGCCACCGGTGGTGTACACAACTTAAACCGGGTAGTTTGTCCTTGTTCTCACATGAACCTAGGTCTGATGCTTCACCAGTCCTTGGTTGCTCTCCAGTCAAACTCCCAAAGATCCCTGAGCACTGGTCACACCACAAGTCCTGCACCTCTCCCCACCCCCTTCCCTAAGCTGCTGAACAAGTGTATGTTGGAGTGGAACTTCAGCTGTGCTTCTTCCCCTCTGTCATCAGGCTTCTGATCGGTCCTTCCATAAACTAGGGTACTGTCTGATTCACCCCATTGCGGACATTGGACTATGTCCCGGGACTGCTGCACCACAATGTTGAGAACTATATTCTGCACTCTGTATCTTCCCCTTGGCTTGATCTATTGTACTTGAGTTTGACAATTGTATTTCTGTATGGTATTATCTGATCTGTTTCACTAGCATGCAAAGCAAAGCTTTTCACTGTATCTTGGTACACGTGACAATAACCTGAACCTAAAGGGACCGTGTTTTTACTGACTGCAGCCGTCTTGTCCACAGAATCTCCTCCCGGAGTGGATACATATTCTGGGCCACATTCACCCACCTCCCCACAAGCAACAGGGACGTTGTTTTCCTTGGGATGACGATCGAACACAAAACAAGATACAAAGTGCTGGAGTAACTCAGCAGGTCAGGCAACACCTCTGGAGAACATGGATAGGCGACATTTCAGTTTGAGACCCTTCTTCAAACCCGACCTGAAATGTCGCCAATCCATGTTCTCCAGAGGTGTTGCCTGACCTGCTGAGTTACTCCAGCACTTTGCATCTTTAAAAAACAAAACAGAATCTGCAGTTCCTGTTTCTACATATAGTACAAGGACTCTTGGTGTTTATATCATCACCTTATGTCCGCAAGGAAACTACAAGGTAAGCTCTCACCCCCGTCACTCCGCCATGCACCAGGCCTCCTGCACTTACACCCATACTTCACCACCCTCACTCTATGGGCCGGGAACTCCTACTCACACTGGGTTTCTCCATCATCTCAGTATATGTCTGACCACAGACCATAACCACCAAGCAGACAGATACTGTTCCACCAAAGCCCCAGCGACTGAGCATGAAATCAGACTGCCCGCATTGTAATCTGGCCCTGCTGTGCTGTGTCGCCCGGTCCACACTGGGAATGGAAATCCACTTGACATTTAGCACAACAGTTTGTGTGGCGGGATCAAGTAACCTTCCCCATTTGTAGAAACAGGCCTTGGGTTCTGACGGGCACGGTCTGCTTTACAGGGGAGCTCTCTATCGAAGTACAACATGCCGGCTTCCCATGCAGAGTGAGAGACCGGGAGCATGCAAACATAACATGGCGCGAGCGGGCGGGGAATTGGGGGCAGAGGGGGAGGCTGAGAATGAGTGGGCAGACTGTTTGAGAGAGTCGTACACAGACAAGGCAAGGCCAGTCATACAGATACATGCAAGGAATTATGCCAGAAATAAACTGAATCCTTGTCATCAAACAGTGTCGCTTCCCGAAGGATGTTACGGTGACAAATTAAACACTAGTATAGAGCGGGAGAGACTAAATAATGATCCCCCTCTGGGAAAGAGCTATAGTGAGCGTGTGACAGCAACTGACACTTAAACACACCTTTTCCACCATTTCAGATTCAGATTCAATTTTAATTGTCATTGTCAGTGTACAGTACAGAGACAACGAAATGCATTTAGCATCTCCCTGGAAGAGCGACATAGCAAATGATTTAAATAAATAATAATAAGTGATAATAAGTGTCCGGGGGGTGGGGGGGTGATTGGCAGTCACCGAGGTACGTTGTTGAGTAGAGTGACAGCCGCCGGGAAGAAGCTGTTCCTGGACCTGCTGGTTCGGCAACGGAGAGACCTGTAGCGCCTCCCGGATGGTAGGAGGGTAAACAGTCCATGGTTGGGGTGAGAGCAGTCCTTGGCGATGCTGAGCGCCCTCCGCAGATAACGCTTGCTTTGGACAGACTCAATGGAGGGGAGCGAGGAACCGGTGATGCGTTGGGCAATTTTCACCACCCTCTGCAATGCCTTCCGGTCGGAGACAGAGCAGTTGCCATACCATACTGTGATGCAGTTGGTAAGGATGCTCTCGATGGTGCAGCGGTAGAAGTTCACCAGGATCTGAGGAGACAGATGGACCTTCTTCAGTCTCCTCAGGAAGAAGAGACGCTGGTGAGCCTTCTTGATCAGAGTTGAGGTATTGTGGGTCCAAGAGAGGTCATCGGAGATGTTGACTCCCAGGAACCTGAAGCTAGAAACACGTTCCACCTCCGTCCCGTTAATGTGGATGGGGGTGTGCGTGCATAATGTATATGGACTTTGTATATGGACTTTGTATATTTTATTCCCGCTGCAATCTCTCTATCTAGTGTTACTCCTGCTACTACTAACAGGGAGTGATTCTAACATATCCCAGATTCCTCCAAGGAGAACGTGCAAACACCTTTACCATTGACTGTTTCTCCTGACAGCACAGTAGCGCAGCAGGTAGAGCCACTGTGTCACAGCGCCAGAGACCCGGGATCGATCCAGACCTAGGGTGCTGTCTGTCTGTGCAGAGTTTGTACGTTCTCCTTGTGACTGCATGAGTTTCCTCCGGGTACTCCAGTTTCCCAGTTTGTAGGTTAATTGGTCTCTGTAAATTGCTCCTAGTGTGTAGGGAGCGGGTGAGAAAGCGGGATGACATAGATCTAGGGTGAACTGATGTTCGAGTGAACTCAATGTACCGAAGGGCCTGTCTCCACGCTATATTTGTAAACTAAAGAAGCAACTAACATTCTCTAACAGTGGGCAAGACTCATCTAAAGCTGATTCGACTGGAGAGAGAGCGAGAAGGGGCAGGTAGCACACATACGGAGAGAGAGGGCTCTCTAAGTTTGTTGCTGGATGCAGAGGGAGGGAGAGAGAGGGAGGGAGGGGAGAGGGAGAGAGAGAGAGAGGAGAGAGGGAGAGAGAGGGAGAGAGGAGAGAGGGAGAGAGGAGAGAGGGAGAGAGGGAGAGAGAGAGAGAGGGAGAGAGGGAGAGAGGGGGAGAGAGAGAGAGGGAGAGAGATAGAGGGGGGGGAGAGAGAGAGAGAGGGAGAGAGGGGGAGAGGGGGAGAGGGGGGGGGGGGGGAGGGGGGGAGGGGGGGGAGGGGGGGAGGGGGGAGAGGGGGGAGGGGGGAGAGGGGGGGGAGGGGGGGAGAGGGGGAGGGGGAGGGGGAGGGGGAGGGGGAGGGGGGAGGGGGAGGGGGGAGGGGGGGAGGGAGAGGGGGGGGGAGGGGGGGGGGGGGGGGGGGGAGAGGGGGAGAGGGAGGGAGAGGGAGAGAGAGGGGGAGAGAGAGGGGGAGAGAGAGGGAGAGGGAGAGGGAGAGGGAGAGGGAGAGGGAGAGAGAGAGGGAGAGGGAGAGGGAGAGGGAGAGCACGCAGGGAGGGAGACAATGTCAGGGAGCTGAGAGGTGTCAAGCAAGCATCAGGTAAGGGGTAGGGGAGGGGGGGAGAGGTGCATACGGATACCTAGGGTCTCCAGAGCAGCACATTCCACACACGGAATCACGCCGGGGTTTGTGTTTACTGAAAACAAGGGGAAAATGGGAATTGATGAGTAGAATTCCCGTGATTCCGTCACAGAATCAGTAGCACAGCATTCTCCAAAACAAAGCGTCTTAGCTGGAAGGAACGTCCTGTCGGGATGCAATCAGGGATCCAACACGTCTTGTTCAGAGTCTGGGGTCAACCCAGGGGGCTGGGTGCATGCAGGAAGACCCTGGGTTCTGGGGTATCGGGCAGGGGGATGGGGGAAGGTGGGGGGGGGGGGGAGGTGGGGGGGGGAGGGGTATCCTCACACAATCTAGATTCAGATGGTGGGCTGTGGGATCTCACATCCAATAATTCCGGCTCAAACGCTGCCCCAAAACCAGCTCCCTCCCCGCCCATGTGCATCCATTGTCCAACACCACAGGCCCAGGGTATCTGGAGGTATCTCAGACCACTCTGCTGGTAGAAACCACCCGGCCAACACCCCCAACATCTTCACTACAGCAGGGCTTGGCTGGGGACCTGTACACCAACCCCCCTATTTAGAGAGGTGGGGGACAGCCCCCCACCCATTTTTTGTAATCCGGATTTTAAAACCCGGTGAAATTCTGCTTTCCGCGACAGTGGGGGTGGGACTGCCGATCGAGGGCGCTGATTGGACAAGAGAGTCGTCGGTCAGCAGGCAATGGGGGCGGGACATTATAATTCAGCATGATGATTGAAGGAGGGAGACGTGCCAAAACACTCTCAGCATAGACCTGCGCCTCATCCGCAGCCAGGATTGATCCCGGCTCTCCGGCGCTGTCCCGTCCCCACCCGAGTGCCCCCCCCCCCATGCCCGGTGGTGGCCAGAGACGTCGGGAGTCAGACGAGCGCGGTGCCCCCTGGCCCACAGCCAGCGCAGACAAGCAGCGCTAAACCCAGCTCAACTATGCCTGTCCCGCCAGGTTAACCGACAGCCCTGCCTGGACTTGCGGGAAACATGGCCCAGGCTTACAGTCAGCGTGGAGAAGCAGCGCTGGTGTCCCGTTAGTCCAGGCAGGGCTGTAGGTTAACCCGGTGAGACAGGCAGAGTTGAGCTGCATTTAGCACTGGATTGAGCCTCCGATGCCTCGCGCGTGTGCGAGTGCGCGCATGCGCGCGCGGCCGGCAAGAAATTGTGTCCCCTCCTGTCCCCCAGTCCCCTCCATATTTTGATAGCGATTTCCGTGCCTGCTCACCACCACCAAGCCGAGGGGCAGGGAGGGATGCCGCTGCTTAAAATAAGCTGGGATGGGATGGGGTGGATAGTGCGTGCTGAATATAGTGGAGTGGGAATGGATATGGAGAGCTGGGAGTTGCGTTGTTACAAAACCTACCATTAGCGGCGCTGCAAATCTGCCATTGTCTGTGCGTGCGATTCCAGAGGCTTTGCCGGGGGGGGGTGGGATTAAAATATAACCATATAAAATGCAGATTTGCATTGGTTGTCGGAGAGGAATTTGCTCCGACTGCTAGCTGATGAAGAAAATCCGTTCTACGAGCCCGCCCCGATTTTTTTTTTTTAAGTTGCTGGTCGATTGAGTCGCTGGATTGAACTTAAACGCGACTAAAAACACCTTCAACATCACGGATCGCAAGTGCAGGACAAAACAAAAGGTATGTCATTTATTTAACATATTATCTTGCTTTTTGGTGTGGCTGCATTTTAATCTGCTGATGCGAAAAATGTTATTTAGGCCCAGATACAAATCAGCCGTGTCTTGCTTACATCATGGCTTAAATCATGGCAGCGGCAACATTCCAATCAATTTATTTTTTTTAAGTTGCTGGTCGATTGAGTCGCTGGATTGAACTTAAACGCGACTAAAAACACCTTCAACATCACGGATCGCAAGTGCAGGTCAAAACAAAAGGTATGTCATTTATTAGTAAGATTAAACGAGAACTTACCAGTTTGAAGTTTGATCTGTATTTTATGAGGAGTTACGATGAGGGATTACGTGAAGAAGCCCGCTAGGACGCATGCGTGTCATTCTTCAAAGCAGCGGTGTGAATTCACAGATAACTGTAATGACTAAACATAGTAAGATTAAAGAAGAGGTACCAGTTAAGTATATGATCAGGGTGGGAGCGGAGGGCACATAATCCCTCATCGTAACTCCTCATAAAATACAGATCAAACTTCAAACTGGTAAGTTCTCGTTTAATCTTACTATTTTACTTCGGAGTCACGTGAGTGACTACGTGAAGATTTCAAAGCTCTGTGATTCCATGCCGTGGAAACGAGTCCATGCACACGTCTGCCTTGACTGTGGGAGGAATAGTGTTAACATAATTGCACATGATTCGTTATTGAAATCATAAAATTTATTAACACAAATTATAACCCCATTTATGGGTTTTTAATTAATTTACAGAATTTTAAAAAAATTCTGCAAATGTTCCAGTTTTCATCACTGGTTTATTGTAAAATAACTGGAAAGTTCTTTACCCTGACCATCCTGCTGCTTCGAGGACTTGGTCCATGGGCACATCTAGTTGTACTGCTGCCGATGTAGTTGCAGCCCTGGTGGAATGAGATTTAGATACGTTAGTATCCACCCCAGCCTGCGTCAGTACCTGTTTCAGCCATCTCAAGATCGTCTGGACCGTCACTTTTTTGTGAGGTTTCTTATGGCTGATCAGCAGTCCATTCTCATTGCCTCTTAGGATTTTTGTTTTCTCCATGTATAGTGATAGATGTTTAACTATACAGAGGCGGTCATCTGCAGGGTATGACCTAAATTGGATATTGAGGCCTGCTGATCCCTGTCTGTTCTGTTTTACTAGTTCGTAAATATGGAACGTAATATTGTCAGGTGAGGTCATGTTGTCCAGTCTGAGTTTGTGCAGTGACTGAACCCTCTGTGCCGTGACCAATGCCATTAACATGACTGTTTTTAACGTTAGTCTGTGTAGGGACAGGGTAGATGCTGGTGACCAGTTCCTGAGTGCTTTCAGGACAATGCTTGCATCCCATATATGGGAGTACCTGGTTTTTGGGGGGTTTGTGTTAAATATTCCCCTCATGAGCTTGGTTACCAGAGGGTGAGTCCCTACCGTGTAACGCTCTGTCCCTTGCCATAGGTATGTCGACAGGGCACTTCTGGCGCTGTTGATGGCACTGTAGCTGAGCCCCTCATCATAGTGGAGGCCTGCCAGATATTCCAGAACAGACGGGATGTTGATATTTCTGTTGGTGATTTTGTTCTTATGACAGTACGTTTCCCACTTTCTGATGTAGACCAGATATTGTTTCTTGGTTGATTCTCTTTGGGCCGCCGATAAGATGTTTGCTGTTCGGTCCGTCAGTCCCAGTTGTAGAAGTGGTGTCTTTAAACTCTACAAATTAACAGGTTCAAGCTTTTATGGCTTGGATGGCTATCCCCTGTCACGGGATGTAGTAGTAGATCTGGTCTGTGTGGGATAGTAATACATGGTTCTAATACCATGTTTTGCACCACTGGGAACCATGGTTGTGTAGGCCAATCGGGTACTACCAAAATACTAGACGCAGAGTCTTGTTGTATTTTCCTTAATACCCGACTGATGAGGCAGAGGGGAGGGAATGCGTAAATAAACAATTTCCCCCAATGCAGCGAAAATGCATCTGTTGCCGCTGCCCCAGGGTCTGGTTCCCACGAAACATTTAACATCCATTCGGTGTTTTCATTAAATTTGCGTGACCTGGTGTCTGCCACTAAATTTAGTCTCCCTGGTAGGTAAGTGGCTGATATCCAAATATTTCTTTGGATGCACCATTGCCAAATTGAATTAGCGAGATTGTCACATGATATCGATTTGTTGCCGCCCATGTGGTTGATGTATGCTACCACAGTGGTATTGTCTATTTGTAATCTAACATGCTGGTGGTGTGATCCAGTACAATATGACTTAAGGTCATGAAATGCACCCAACATTTCCAAGTAATTTATACCCAGTGTGAGTAAGAAGGATGCCTCCTGCGCTGTCCATCTACCTCCACAGCTGGTGATGGTATTGGTGGCTCCCCACCCTAGTGCACTGGCATCAGTTTGTAGTACCATAGAAGGGTTACTGACAATGATTGGGTTGGAACAAAGCCAGATGTTATCTATCCACCATTTTAGTTCCGTTTTGGCTTGGATTGGTAGTCTCATAGGTCTGTCAAAGTGACCTGCATTAATTTTTAGAGCTTGAATTTTGGCTCTCTAAGTTTTGGTAATGTAGGGGTCCAAATTGTATGGCTGGGAAAGCAGCCACCATTTTACCAATTACTTTAGCTACCAATCTGATGGATGGGTTTCTGATGTCAATGAGGTTGCTGCAAACCTCTATTATTTCTCTGGCCTTTTCCTTAGGTAGTGTCACCGTCATGTGAACTGAATCAATGGTGAATCCCAAGTAGTCCATAGTAGTGGACGGTGTTAGTTTAGATTTAACTGGATGGATGATAAATCCCAGTTTTTCAAACAACTGTTTTGTGGCTGTTACAGTTAGTATGGCCAATTCCAAAGTTATGCCCACAATGAGTATGTCATCTAAATATGCCATAATCATGTGTTTGCGTTTCCATAGAAACGCTAGGGCTGGTTTCAAGATTTTTGTGAACAGCCTGGGGGCTGATGTTAGGCCATTTGGCAGTGCTTTATACTGCCAAAGTTGTCCCATCCAGTTGAATTTTAAGTAACATCTGTGGTCACCTCGTATGGGTACTGAATAGTAAGCATCTTTTAAATCGATGCTAGCCATGAAGTACCCTTTGGAAATTAGTTGTTTAGCAGTAACAAAGGTTTCCATTTTAAAGTGAATATATTGTACAAATGTATTCAATTTTGTCAGATCTATGATGATGCGACAACCACCATCTTTTTTGGTTTTGGTAAATATATTGGACACGAATTCTAATGGTTCGTGTCGCGTTTGCTCAATTACACCTTTTATGTAAAGCCGCTCCAGTTCAGCTTGTGCTTCTGTTTTTTCCTTATCAGAGAGCACAAACTCTCGGTTTGGTTTATGTTGAACTGGAGGGCTGTTTTCGTGTATAAACTCTATGGTATATCCCTGGATACTGCTTAAGATGTAAGTATCGGTTGTTAGCATGCTCCATGCATTCAAAAACCAGTATAGTCTTCCCCCAACCTCCATGCTTCCCATATTATTTGGGGAACCAGACCCACCTACCTCTATTGTTACCAGTGGCAGGACTACTTCTTCCTGAAGTTCTTCCGTTGCTGTTGTGCTGGTGCTTGGTTTTTCGGGTTGGTTGCTGGTGTTGTTGGGGTTCCCCGCATTTTCCAGGAAGGCCGGCCTGGGCCATGGCCTAAAAAAGACTCATGTTTGGAGTGCCGTGCCCTCGAACTTTCACCAGTTCCGCTGGTGGGTGCGTATGGGTGCTGTCGTAGGCTGTGGTGGGTTTTTGCAGGGTGGGTTGTTCCTTTTATTAACCCCAAAGTTTTTGTTTCTTCGTCTAGCTCCTTTACCTGCTTCGATAAGTTGCCTCCGAACAGGAGAATGGATGGTTTGGTGGCTCCAGGTTTACACAGTCCAGCGAATTTAGGATTAAGTGTCGGCTGTATGGCACTTTTTCTGATGCTGTTTAATTCGTGCTGGGTGTTGCAGAACAGTGCCAGCACGTCCTGTTGATCTTGGGACATAACCCTGTCGTCCACAGTGCGGGCAAATGCCGTTATTCCTGCAGTCAGCAATTTTACGACTTTTTGAAGTTTCACGTCCATACTTCTGACCCCTGGTCCGATGTGTTTCCAGATGCAGCTATTGATGATTGGGACGTTTAGGGAAATGCAGTTGCCTGGTGCCATATGTCTTCCTGTCGTATCCACTACAGCCTGTTCTTGTAACTGGTTCAGTGACATATAGTCAATACTGGCAGCAAGCTTTGGCTCCAGATTTGCCCGTTTGTTCTGGCTGTATGAAATTTGCCACCATATCCAGCAAGTTTTCTTTTTCTTGCACCCCATGCACACTTGTATGTTCTTCCGCGGACCCCTCTTCCAGGTCAGCCCAGAACTGACCCGAAGTGCTCCCCTCCGATAAGGTGGAGACACTATGCAGCCCTTGGAAAGGTACTGCTGTGGGTTTGATATAGAGCCCACAGTGGCCTGACTCCAAATCCCGGAGCCGGTCACGCTGGAGCAGATGCTCCAAACACCGTTCCATACGGGTCCAGCGCTCTCGGTCGCTGGCCTCCCGCGGTGTATCAGAGTCGGACTCCTCCGAGTCCACGACTCTGTTTGTTTTGTGTTTTGCCTTGCCGCCCGGCCGCGTTGATTTGGCCGGCGCGGCGGCTACACAGGGCACAGCTGATCCCACTACGGGTGATCTCAGTGCTGACGGCTGCTTTTGCTGGCTGTCCGCTGCTCCGCGGTCCTCCCTGACCAGCTTCGTCGCAGCCCTCGTTGTCTTTTTCCCTTTCTCCATTCTCCGTCTGTAGTGGGCAAAAAAGGCAAAAAGACCGCAGAGTAAAAACCTTACCTGCAATAGCGGCTTTTTAAATTGCCGCCACGGGGGAACGTCCTTCCACCGCGTCTGACGTTTCGCAATGCGTGTAGCGCAATGACATGCATGCGTCCTAGCGGGCTTCTTCACGTAGTCACTCACGTGACTCCGAAGTAAAATTAACATATTATCTTGCTTTTTGGTGTGGCTGCATTTTAATCTGCTGATGCGAAAAATGTTATTTAGGCCCAGATACAAATCAGCCGTGTCTTGCTTACATCATGGCTTAAATCATGGCTTAAATCATGGCAGTGGCAACATTCCAATCGGTGACATTACAGAAACATCCACTCTCAAGATAATCAAATTCATTATTTTTTTTGCACAATCATGTCATAAGAACGTCATTTTGTGTTGTTGTCTATCCATGATCAATATTTTCATACTAAATATCCACAGTACAGTTTTAGTCAGATGTATTGTGCAACAAATAATGATTTTGGTTATCTTGAGAGTGGATGTTTCTGGATTAATTTATGGGAATTAAACATTAAATTCCTTCCATTTGGCATACAAATTCATGACAAAGTGAGATTTAAAAATCATGTTATATTGTGAATTCTTGTGTGAATGGGATCAGTTTGTTATTTGATTACTTTGGCTATTTAAAAAAATATTTTTAGCCTTTTCTTAAGAATGGGATAGATGTTTAGATCTAGTAATTGAATTTAGATGATTGATTTGACGACACTGATGAATATGAATTTATTGTTGGGTATTTACTATTTGTTTTAACGTTACAATAATATGAAAGTTCAGACCCAGCACCTCGGTCATCTCTACAGGGACAAAGGCCAGAAATATTTCTTTTAACAACGCATAGCTTTAAAACGAGCAAACCTGGGTCACTCTCCACCGGCTCTGTAGCAGAGAACAGAAGACACAGAACATGAACACAGCAACCGACAGCAGTCCTTCACCAGACATCACCGCTCCGACACTCAGCACACCGTCCATTCATCATTGGGGGCCAGCCTTCACTTCGCTCCCCAACTGACACGAGGGAGAGTGGGAGTAAACTGCCTTCTCAGACTCAATGACAGGGGTCCAAGCACATTTATTCTCTCTCTGTTTCAACGTCACCCTTGGGCTCAGGGTGATGTGGTCGCTGAGGTATTGCAGTAACTACTGGGTAGGGGTTGGCCTATTGTGAGTGTGGTCAAACCTGAGGGCAAGGGTGAGGGCGAGAGCGAGGGAGAGAGAGGGGGAAAGAGAGAAAAAGAGAGAGAGAGAAAGAGAGAGAGAGAGAGGAAGAGAGAGAACAGTGAGTGAGCAAGGGAGTGAGCGAGTGAGTAGAGTGAGGCTGTGGGGGAGGGGAAGAGGGAGGGGGAGAGGGAGAGGGAGAGGGAGAGAGAGAGAGAGAGAGGCTGTACTTTTCTCAGCTCTGCAGATGAGAAGGTTTGAAGCAGCCTTTCAAGGATTTTGTCGATGGAGAAGGAACAGAAGCAGAGGGGCTTCATAGTTTCTTATCATTTTATCGTTGGACTGCTGAAACTTTCCATTGCTTAAGGTTTCCTCCACTAGTGTGTAATTCCTGAGTTTTCTCTGTATCACCGCGGGTGTGGGTGTCGTTGGCGGACTGCCAAGGCACTCTTGAGATCGAGGGAAGGAAAGATTTTGGTGTCTTTGTCGTTCTAGCACCGACTCTCTGCCCTAAAATCATTTTGCACATTGCTGCTGTCTGCCTGGCTTAATGTGAAGAAGGTACTTTTGCTTCCGGCAAGACTGTAAAGGAGCTTCCCAAAAGCTGCTCTCGGCTGTGGACGAACTTGGGGACTTTCCCTGTTTCAGCTGGAGGTTTCTGCTTTCTGCTGCTTGTCTTTGACTGTGACTGTCTCTGGGACTTCACTTGGAGCTGAGCTGCTGGGGTGCCTGGAGCTGGTTTGTGCCTCTGTCAGGATGGCGATGGCTGGGGCGCGGCCGAAGGACCGGAGCTACGCAGCGGTGGTATCAGTGGCGGCTCGAGGCCATTTGAGCATGAGCCTCATGTTGACTTGGATTGGGAAGGATTCGGTATCTTGGTCCAAACTGGGCCCCTGTGGTCCAGGGGAGCAATTACGAAGGCCATGAATGACCTTCTTGAGAGGGGGGCTACTGTCTCTTCCGAGGTCGAAAGCGGAAAGGTTGAGATGATAGTAAAGACCCGTGAGGATGTGGCCCTAGCGTTGGAGTGGGGGATCTCAGTGAGGGGGGCCCACATGCAGGTGGATCCGTGGGTGTCCAGGGTGAGACCAGTTCTCCTGCGGAGTTGCCCCACATGTATTCCGGATGCAACACCTCTTCCACAACTGTCTAAGTTTGGGGAGGTGCGGTCTAAGTGCTTTAGGCTTATGCACCCTGGGAATGACCCGTATGAAAAAAGGGTCTTCAGCTTTAAAAGGAGGGTGTTCATGAGGTGGGAGAGGGGGAAGGCGCTGAGGGGAGCTTCGAAGTGGAGTATAGAGGTCTCCTCAGAACCGTGAGTTGGAGTTGGGGAAAGGCACGGTGTCATGCGTGTGGTGAGTTTGGACATCTCCGTAGGGAGTGTCATATTCGCGGGGTCGCTGCTAGAAGTTCTAGCGTTGCAGCCCAGGAATGCTGGCCCATCCGGGGTGGCTCGTCATGATTCGGTCTTGCGGGGTGGTACTGCTGACCCGGCTAGGGCTGCCAGCTCTGCCCCGGTGATCCGGAGCGGCAGTGATAGCCCATCTGGGGCTGCAAGTTCCGCCTTGGGGACCCGGGGCAGCGATGGCCCCCGCTCCCCTCGTCCTGAACCTGTGGTGGTGGCTGATGGCGAGGCGCATGGGGAGGGTGAAGAGGGGGGAGGGGGAATTGGGAGATGCCGAAGAAGAAGAAGGGGAGGAAGAAAAAGCCCACCCAAGCGAGTCAAATGCAAGCGGGTGGGCACTTGCCTAGATCTGAGACCACCCAAGGGGCGCCTATCAGCTCCAGTGTGGTCCAGAATGCACCTGTCGCGGCCCAGCAAGGAGCAGAGGTGGTTTGGACAGGGGCAGTGAAGGTAAAACGTGCGGGTGGTAAAGTGGCAGTGGGTAGTGTGGAGGCGGAAGACCTTTCCTTTATGGAGGTCACCGTACCGTCGCATGTTAGCGGGGAAAAAGGAGGTATGGGCCTGGCGAGGAAGAGCAAGGTCGTGGGTCCAAAGCTAGGGGGATGCCTATTTCGAGACCTTCCACCCCTGATGTGGTTGGTGGTCACGAACTAGTGTACCACCAACCACAGGCTGGAGGTTGGGCCTGTTTCAGGGATCTTCTGCGGGTATTACAAGACCAGGTGCTGGGGTTGACTCCTCTGGGCGGGTGGATGTCCCTTCGTCTAGGGGGCCCTCCGAGGGAGTTATCTCATCGGATGTTGAGGTTAGCTCCCCTGGGTATGTATCCTCTAGGTCGGAGGGGGTCACCTCGTTTCAGAGGCCTTCTGAGGGTGCTGGCACGCCACAAGATGGGGTAAGCTCCCCTGGTAGTGTGCCCCCTGAGACGGGGGATGAGCAGACTCAGCCCGAAGGGGGAGGTTCGGGGGCATTGGTGTACCAGTCTGTGCTCCATATCAGAGTCAGTGGGTACTCTGGGTGCTGTGGAGGTCAGGACTGTTTCGGGTGGCGATCCTCTTTCGGATTCCAGGGGTGTCAGTGCACCACGGGCCCTGGGGGCGCCTCGTGTTTTTTCTTCCCCAGGCCAAGACGTGGAGGGGGATGGGAGAGTGCAGGAGCCCAGCCGTTCAGTGGGCTGCTTGTTGCGGTCAGGGGTATCAGGACCCTCTCCGGCATTGATCCTGGGGGTGGTGTCATGCCGGAGGAGGGGCAGTGACGAGGCCAGCTTGTGTAGTGGGGTTAGTGAATTTTCAGAGAGTTGTGGTCCTTCGAATTCTGACAACGACCTTGAGCGCTGTGCAGAAGAGTTTGTTGTTTCAGGTGTGAGTGGGTTGGCCGAGTTCCCAGGCTCCAAGGCCGTGTCTCAAGCAGCTGTTATCCATGAGGTGCGTTTTTGTTCTGGCGGTACGGCTTGTCTAAGAACAAGCCGTACCGCCAGAACAAAAACGGAGGCTGCAAAAAGATAGTGGGCTGATTGGCCAGGTTTGATTAAGTCTCTCGAGGCTATCCTTGGCAACAAGGATAGTGATCTTCCTGAGTCTGAGAAGTGTCAGTTTGGGGACTTTTTGTAGTTCCTCAGAGAGAGAGTTTTCGAGTCTAGTTTTCGAGTCGTCGAGTCGAGGTTCTCAATCTAGTGCATTTGCACATTCATAGTAGCCGCATTAAACTTAAACGGGAGTAGAGCGAGTTTTCGTAGATTTCAGCATTTATCAATCCTTAGAGAGGGGAAATTTGCGGTGTGTTTTCTGCAGGAGACGCAAACCGTTGTCAGTGACGAACCTACCTGCTGACTGGATTGGGAAGGGGAGGGTCTACATGATCCATCTCAGCTCGAATTCGAGTGCGATGGCCTTTCTGTTGGCCCCGAATTTTCAGCCAGAGGTCCTAAAAGTGCAAGAAGTTGTGCCAGGACGTTGCTCCATCTGGCCGTGAGCCTGGATGGCATGCCGTTACATTTCATTAACATGTATGCCCACAGCACCAGAACAATGCAGGCCGGCCTACTTCAGGTGGTGACTGCTCTGTTGAGTACTATTGATAGGGGAGAGTGTGTCTTCCTTGGGGGGGGGGAGGGGGGGGGGGGACTTTAATTGCACACTTGAGATGCGAGACCGTTCTGCTACTCAGTGTGCCCCTGCTGTAGCAAAGAAGCTGAGAGGGTTGATTGCCTCCTTTGAGTTGGTTGATGCATGGCGGAACCTCCACCCTGATTCCACTGCTTTTTCGCGGTGGTCTGAGGGAGGTGGTTCCCGAATTGATCGCATGTATATTTCCGGAGAGTATGTATGTTTCCCGTGTCTCAGCGGCCTCAATGCGGCTGGTGCCATGCTCGGACCACTGTCTGGTGCGTGTGGACTTTAATCTGGCGCGCGCTCGGGCTGGGTCTGCGTACTGGAACTTTAACAACAGGCTGCTGGAGGATCGGTGTTTCCGGGAGTCATTCAGCTGGTTTTGGGTGAAGTGGAGAGAGAGGCAGAGGTGCTTCTCTTCCCTTAGGCAGTGGTGGGATGTGGGAAAAGCTCACATCCGTCTCTTTTGTAAGGAATACACGTGGGGATCGACCGGACGGCGGGACTCAGCGGTCGAGAGGCTTGAGAGGGAGCTACTGGACGCAGAGTCTCGCCTGGGTCAGGTTGGTGATGACTCCTGCGAATGGGGAGAGTTTCAGAAGAAGGAAGCCTTGAGGTACCTGCAGCTTCAGCGGTCCCGTGGTGCTTACATGAGGGCGCGGGTCCAGATGCTGCACGATCTGAACCGGGCTTTGCCTTTCTTTTTCTCTCTGGAGAAAGGGCAGGGAGCCCGCAAACAACTCGTAGAGCTGCTCGCAGATGATGGCTCCTCTGTCACTGATCCGGAGAGGATTAGTGCCCTGGTCAGGTTCTTTTATGAGTCCCTGTTCTCCGCAGGTGGATTCAGCGGGGAGGCTCAGCGGGTCCTGTGGGAGGGTCTACTGACTGTAGATAGGGAGGTGGCCGAACTTCTTGATGGCCCCTTATCTTTGGAGGAGTTGGCTCGTGCCCTGCACCAGCTCAGGAGGGGTAAGTCTCCCGGGCTGGATGGGTTGACGGTAGAGTTTGTTAGAGCCTTCTGGGATATCCTGGGGGGTGACTACATGTTGGTTCTGGGGAAGAGCCTGGCGACCGGGCATATGCCTCTCTCGTGGCGTAGGGCAGTTGCTATCTTGCTGCCCAAGAAGGGGGAACTCCGCTTGTTGAAAAACTGGCGCCCGGTCTCTCTCCTATGCACAGTGTATAAAGTTTTTGCACGTGCGATGGCAAATCGCCTGGGCTCCGTGCTGTCCCAACTGATTCATCCTGACCAGTCCTATACAGTCCCTGGCTGGTCCATTCAGGATAACATCCACCTGGTTAGGGACCTGATTCATCTAGCCCAGGGTACTGGTCAGTCAGCTGCTTTTCTGTCTCTTGATCAGAAGGCTTTTGACAGGGTAGAGTATGAATACCTCTTCGGGACGTTGCAAGCGTTCAGATTTGGACCACATTTTGTGGCCCGGGTCCGGCTTCTGTACGCTGCAGTGGAGTGCCTTGTGAAGGTTAATGGTGTGTTGTTGGCTCCCTTTCATTTTGGGAACGGGGTCCGTCAGGGGTGCCCCATGTCGGGTCAGTTGTACTCGGTCTGTGTGGAGTCGTTCCTGTGTCTCCATTGGAGGAGATTGACAGGTCTGGCCCTACCTGGCCCGGGGGTGGAGGTGGTTCTTTCGGCGTATGCCGATGATGTACTCCTTACATTCACTGACCCTGGTGACCTGCGGAGGATGCGTGACTGCCAGGAGATTTTCTCGGCCGCATCTTCTGCCAGGATCAACTGGAGTAAGTGCTCTGGACTTTTAGTGGTGTCAGTGGCAGGTAGACTCCCTGCCAGAGGAGATGGCAATGTTTGCGTGGAGCACCACGCACCTCCTCTATCTGGGGGTGTACCTGAGTCCCACTGAGGATGCTTGGCCAGCAAACTGGCTGGAGATGAAAGTGGTTGATCGACTGGGGCGCTGGTCAGGCCTGCTTGGAGTTCTTCCCTTTCATAAATCATCTTCCCTTGCATATATGGTGGCCTCCATGTTATGGTACCGGCTGGCTACTCTTGTCCCGCCTTCCATATTTGTAACTGCTTTACAGAAGAAGCTGGTAGATTTCTTTTGGGGAAATAGGAAGCACTGGGTTTCCGCAGCGGTCCTGAGTCTCCTGTTAGAGGAGGGCGGCCAGTCCATGGTATTGGTGCATACCCAGGTGGCGGCTCTCCGTCTCAGGACTTTGCGGAGGTATATGTATGTAGAGAACCCTCCAGATGGCACGCTTTGGCCACGTATTTTTTCCGTCGGGGTCGTTGCATAAGGGGGGTCTCGCAGCTCCCGGTGGCGGGCATTAGTCGACCCGCCATACGGGGTTTGCCTAGTTTCTATCGGGATGTGCTAATAGTGAGGAATTTGTTTGTTTTCAGCCAGCGTGTTGCTCCACGAGGGGAGGGGATGTTGCGACTGCGGGAGTGGCCGGTCCTCACCCTGTCATGGCGGGTGTCGAGGAGAGGCGTGTGCTTAGAGTGGTTCTGACTGAGCTTACCCCTGCTCCGTCGGATTTGCTCATCGAGCCTAGGCTCCGGGATATTTCTCGGGCACCTGCTCCACATAACCTGAGCCGCCTTTCTGAGATGGCTAGCATGCCGTTTCGTGATGCGAACAGACATATACTGTACAGAATGCTCCTGCCAATTCTGCACCTCCTTGCCTTTGTCTCCCGTCCCGACACACCATGGCGGACGGTGTTACCACCCGAAGGTGGAAGGCCTCCAGAGTCCCCAAGGACACAGCCTGTTCCCACTCCAGGGACACGCACACACGGACCTGGGGTGGAGAGTGCTGCACAGAGTAATAAACGTTAGAGTCAGTTCACGGGCTCGTCCGCCACATGTATTTTCTGCGGTGAGGAGGAGACCGTGTTCCATGCATATATGGAGTGTGAGAGGTTACTGCCCCTGTACCAATATCCGAAGGGGTTGTTTCTCAAGTTCTGGTTGCATTTTAGTCCCATGATTCTAGTGTTTGGACACAAGGCAGGGAGTGAGGAGAGCCGATCGAGGGGTGGGACCTCCCTGTTGGTTTGCTCCTGGGCCTAACCAAGATGGACATTCGCGGGTCCAGGCAGCGGGCGGTCGATGGTCATGCTAGAGTCGGCTGCTTGCCCCTCTATCGGGCCTACGTCCATGTGTGCGTGTCCCTGGAGTGGGAACACGCGGTATCCTTGGGGATTCTGGAGGCTTTCCATGGGCGCTGGTCACCACGTGGGGTTGAGAGTATTGTAAATAATGTATGCACTGTTGTACTATAATGATTATTTGTTATATTGCATTTCTGATTATCTTTTGATGTGATGTATCATATGATTGTGTCGAATAAAGTTTTTGAAAAGAAAAAAGAGGGAGAGAGAGAGAAGGAGAGCAAGATGACTGCACCCACATCACCCCCCGCAGACAGCAAAGTGGAATGAAAATCCAACTTTTAATCAGGCCCTGGGCCATTGGCAGCAATCAGCCAAAAATTAAAGTAGATGTTTCATAATTCAATTAATAAATGCACGCATACAAACTAGTAAAAACTCCTTTCTATTGCTATTTCTTTCAGGGTGTTAGAACTCTATGAGTTACAGATTCAGCAAAAGGACAAATAATAAAAGGTTTTCACACTGAGGTATTTTTCTGAACCGGTGGTGACTCGTGAGAGAGTTTGGGGAGGCAATGACTATATTCCTTGGAGGGGTGATCTCATCGAGATGTACAAAATCATGAGAGGAATAGAGGGGTAAATGCAGTCTTTTGCCCAGAGTCGGTGTATCGAGAACCAGGAGACATAGGTTTAAAGTGAGGGGGGGGGGGAAGATTTAATAGGAATCTGAGGTTGTAACATTTTTTACACAAAGGGTGGTGGGTGTATGGAGCAAACTGTCGAAGGAGGTAGTTGAGGTAGGTACAATGTTTAAAAAACATTTAGACAGGTACAGTACATGGATAGAATAGGTTTAGAGGGATATGGGCAGGTGGGACTAATGTAGATGGGACATATTGGTCGGGGTGGGCAAGTTGGGCCAAAGGGACAGTTTCCACACGGTATAATTCTATGACTCCTTACAGTGATAACCACTGGAAACGAGGAGAAAGTTTACATTACAAAGAAACCTTTTATTAGACAGTTGAGCTGACAGGCACTCTCTCTCTCTCTCTCGCTCTCTCTCTCTCTCTCTCTCACTCTCTCTCTCTCCAGGAACGCTGCCTGACCTGATGAGTATTTATTTCAACTAGAAATGTTGCCTCACAACTTTGGCAACCTGGTCAAACCACCTTCCAATCATGCCACAGGCATTCCTCCTGCAGACAGAGGGTGACCTTGACGGGAGCTTGTGTCATCTCTCACCAATGATCACCTCCATGCTCTCTGCCTCTCACACACACTAGCTACCTCCTGCTTTTTGTTATTGCTTCACATGAGAAAATGGGACCATTCAGCCCCTCAAGCTTGCCTTGTCATGCAGTGATACCAAGGATGTACCTTTAGAAAGGAGATGAGGAGGAATTTATTTAGCCAGGGGGTGGTGAATCTGTGGAATTTATTGCCGCAGATGGCGGTGGAGACCAAGTCTTAGGTTATTTTAAAAGGGAGATTGACAGGTAATAATTTGTTCAAGTGAGTTTATTGTCATGTGTCCCTGTATAGGACAATTAAATTCTTGTAAGGGAGTCAATTATTAACGAGGTATTAATGGGGCATTTGGATAGCAGTAAAAGGATTAGTCCAAGTCAACATGGATTTATGAAAGGGAAATCATGCTTGACTAATCTTCTGGAATTTTTTGAGGATGTGACAAGTAAAATGCTTGAAGGGGTGCCAGTGGATGTAGTGTATCTGGACTTTCAGAAAGCCTTTGATAAGGTCCCGCACGGGAGACTGGTGACTAAAATTAGAGCACATGGTATTGTGGGTAGGGTGTTGACATGGATAGAAAATTGGTTGGCAGACAGGAAGCAAAGAATAGGAGTGAACAGGTCCTTTTCAGAATGGCAGGCAGTGGCGAATGGAGTGCCGCAAGGTTCAGTGTTGGGGCCGCAACTGTTTACCATATACATTAATGATTTGGACGAGGGAATTAGGAGCAACACTAGCAAGTTTGCGGATGACACAAAGCTGGGTGGCAATGTGAACTGTGAAGACGATGTTAGGAGGTTGCAGGGTGACCTGGACAGGTTGAGTGTGGGTAGATGCGTGGCAGATGCAGTATAATATAGATAAATGTGAGGTTATCCACTTTGGCGGCAAAAACAAGGGGGAAGAATATTATCTCAATGGCGTTAGGTTAGGTAAGGGGGAGGTGCAGCGAGACCTGGGTGTCCTTGTACACCGGTCACTGAAAGTTGGCGTGCAGGTACAGCAGGCAGTGAAGAAAGCTAATGGAATGTTAGCCTTTATAACAAGAGGATTTCAGTACAGGAGTAAAGAGGTTCTTCTGCAGTTGTATAGGGCTCTGGTGAGACCACATCTGGAGTATTGTGTACAGTTTTGGTCTCCTAATTTGAGGAAGGACATCCTTGTGATTGAGGCAGTGCAGCGTAGGTTCACGAGATTGATCCTTGGGATGGCGGGACTGTCATATCAGGTAAGATTGAAAAGACTAGGCTTGTATTCACTGGAGTTTAGAAGGAGGGGGGATCTTATAGAAACATATAAAATTATAAAAGGACTGGACAAGCTAGAGGCAGGAAAAATGTTCCCAATGTTGGACGAGTCCCGAACCAGGGGCCACAGTCTTAGAATAAAGGGGAGGTCATTTAAGTGAGGTGAGAAAAAACTTTTTCACCCAGAGAGTTGTGAATTTGCGGAATTCCCTGCCACAGAGGGCAGTGGAGGCCAAATCACTGGATGGATTTAAGAGAGAGTTAGATAGAGCTCTAGGGGCTAGTGGAGTCAAGGGATATGGGGAGAAGGCAGGCACGGGTTATTGATAGGGGAAGATCAGCCATGATCACAATGAATGGGCCGAATGGCCTCCTCCTGCACCTATTTACTATATTTCTATGTTTTCTAAGAGTTATAGGAAGAAGGAAGGAAATTGGGGTTAAGAGGGAAGGATCGATCAGCCATGATTGAATGGCAGAGTAGACTCAATAGACAATAGGAGCAGGAGCAGGGCATTTGGCCCTTCCAGCCAGCACCGCCATTCAATGTGATCATGGCTGATCATCCCCAATCAGTACCTTGTTCCTGCCTTCTCCCCATATCCCCTGACTCCACTATTTTTAAGAGCCCTATCTAGCTCTCTCTTGAAAGCATCCAGAGAACCTGCCTCCACCGCTCTAGGAGGCAGAGAATTCCACAGACTCACCACTGTGATAAAATGAGTTTCCTCGTCTCCGTTCTAAATGGCTTACTCCTTATTCTTAAACTGTGGCCCCTGGTTCTGGGCTCCCCCAACATTAGGAACATGTTTCCTGCCTCTAGTGTGTCCAAGCCCTTAACAATCTTATATTTCCAATGAGATATCCTCTCATCCTTCTAAATTCCAGTGTACAAGCCCAGCTGCTCCATTCTCTCAGCATATGACAGTCCCGCCATCCCGGGAATTAACCTTGTAAACCTACGCTGCACTCCCTCAATAGCAAGATTGTCCTTCCTCAAATAAGGGGACCAAAACTGCACACGATGGGCCGAGTGGCATAATTATGCACCTAAAGGGCCTGTCCCACTTGGCGATTTTTTTCGGTGACTGCCGGCATATCAGTGTTGCCGAAAGATTTTGAATATTTCAAAATCCAGTGGCGACAAAATAAATGTCACAACACTTGAGGAAATGCCGTGACTTTTTCGGTTACCTGATACGTCAGTCAATGAGGCCGGCAGTCGTCGAAAAAATCGTCAAGTGAGACAGGCCCTTAAGACTTATGAACTTACAAAGGCTGTCCAGTCTCCACCTTGTTTCTCCCACCATTGGTGACCACACCCAACCAAACATTATTCACACACAGTAAACGCTCTGAGCAAGATGAGAGCAGCCATTCTGATCCTCACCTCCCCACATCTCATCAGCTCCTATCGTGGATCATTTATCTCCGAGAGCTCACATCAGTTGAACTTCCCACCTTCTCTCCCCCGCATCTTGCTTCCCACAGCTTTACAACTGCGACTTTGACACCAACTCTTTAGCCGTTTGACGGGACAGCCATTTCATAGCCACAGTCGCAGCATAGCCCAGGGCCCTGGTCCGTGGAACTGGAGAGAGGGGTGGAGGGGGGCAAATGTGCAGGAGAGGTTCATGGTCGGAGATACCTTGAGGCCTGGAGTCAACAGTGGTCACAGCAAATGTTAGGAGCAGGCCATGGGTGGGGACCGAGAGAAAGGAGAACAAAGATGCTTTTGTGTCTCATATTTCACCCTCATTAGAGCACCCAATGGGTTGGACAGGCATCTAATTACTTCTGAAGTTGAGCTACATTTAGAGTCACTGCACGCAACATGTTCCCCACAAGCTCCGACAAACACCACTGAGGTTACTAAGTGGGTAATCTGATATTAAGCAGGAATTCAGGAGAGCCCTGCAGTTTATCAAATCTAGAAATTATTTCTCAAATCAGTTAGCAGCATTTCTCCTTATTCTTTACATCAAGATTAGCACTTTCTACACGTAACGAGTGAGATCACGTGACTGGAAACTGCTCACTGGCTAAAAGACATATTACAGGTGCTAGCAGGTTGTCGGGCAGTCTCCATACCTGAACGTGTGTCCCGACTTGCTCTTCAGGTTGCGCAGTAAGTCCAACTGGTTGAGAGGAGGAATCAGCCTGTGGCAACATCAAATACAACATGTCTAACGTGGTGTCACAGAGACATTAGCACACATCTCACTCACAGCGAGACACACCGGCGGACGGTGCATTAAGAGGTGACCGCAGTGTGTCAGAGAGGAGGGCTATAGGGCGAAGGAGATCGGAGACAGAGTGAGAGATGGCGAGGGAGAGGAATTCTGATACACATCATCAGTGATGAAGCCAATCAAAACTCACCCCAAACCTCAAGGTTGGTGGTGTTGCAGGTTGGGGTGCGGGGATGCGAGGCAGCAGGAGGGGTCTGGAAACAACATTTAGAATGTAAAAATCATAGTGATTCCTAACTAGGAGCTAATGTAGGTCATGGTGATGAGACGGGTAATGGGTTATGGATGGGGAACAGGGAATGTGGTTGGCCCACACAGATCACACCAGAGGAGTGACAGCTACAGGGGGAAAGCACAGTTTCTCACAATTCCCAGCTCAACTCAGTCATTACCTCCCGTACTATCATCACCTCCATTACATCTTACACCACACCCACCAGTATTGATTGATTGATTGATTGAGCTATTAAAAGATACAGCAAGTAGTCCACGCCAACCAACAATCACCCGTTCACACCAGTTCTATGTTATCCCACTTTCTCAACTACTCCTTACACACCAAGGGTCAATGAACCAACAAACCCTCACGTCTTTGGGAAGTGGGAGGAAACCAGAGCGCTCGAAGGAAGAAGGGTCCCGACCCGAATCATCATCCTTTTCTCCAGAGATGCTGCCTGACCCGCTGAGTTACTCCAGCATTTTGTATCTATCTGCACTTGAAGGGAACCCACACGATCAGAGAGCACGTGCAAACTCCACACAGACAACACCCAAGGTCACGGTTGGTCCCGAGTCTCTGGCGCTGTGAGGCAGCGGCTCTACCTGCTGCACCTCTGGTGATAAATTATATCCTTACCATTACCAGTTCTTCCCCAACCCCTCGTATGACCATGTGTTCTGTAGTTGGAGCAGTGGTGTATGTGTAGACAAAAAGGTGCCAGTACGTAGAGCATTTAAACATTTATCAATTGGGTTTTTTCCATCAATACAGCCTGCTCTTTTGTATTGATTTTGTGGCCAAATAAAAAGTATAAAATCTACTTTAAAAAAATTAAACATAACATTTGAGAATCTAGTCTTTAAACTTTTAGAAGTGCAAATACACACATATCATTACAAAACAAAGCACTGGATTTCAAGTCAGCAATGACATCATGACTGTGGGCAGCACAGTGGTGCAGTGGTAGAGTTGCTGCCTCACAGCACCAGAAACCCGGGTTCGATCCTGACTATGGCTGTTGTCTGTGTGGAGTTTGCACATTCTCCCTGTGACCGCATGGGTTTTCTCCGGGTTCTCCAGTTTCCTCCCACATTCCAAAGACGTTCAGGTTACTAAGTTAATTGCTTAGAGTCAGAGTGTCATAGAGTGATACAGTGTGGAAACAGGCCCTTCGGCCCAACTTGCCCACACCGGCCAACCCAGCTACATTAGTCCCACTTGCCTGCACTTGGTCCATTTCCCTCCAAATCTGTCCTATCCATGACCTGTCTAACTTAAATGATGGTATAGTCCCTGCCTCAACTACCTCCTCTGGCAGCTTGTTCCATACACCCACCACCTTTTGTGTGAAAACGTCACCCCTCGGATTCCTATTAAATCTTTTCCCCTTCACCTTGAACCTATGAACTCTGGTCCTCGATTCCTCTACTCTGGGCAAGAGTCTGCATCTACCCGATTTATGATTTTATACACCTCTATAAGATCCCCCTCATCCTCCTGTGCTCCATGGAATAGATACTCAACCTCTCCCTATAGCTCAGACGCTCCAGTCCTGGCAACATCATCATAAATCTTTTCTGAACCCTTTCAAGCTTGGCAATATCTTTCCTATAACATGATGCCCAGAACTGAACACAATATTCTAAATGCGCTCACCAACATCTTATACAACTGCAACATGACCTCCCAATACTCAATATGATGAAGGCCAAAATGCCAAAAGCCTTTTTGACCACCTTATCTACCTGCAACTCGACCTTCAAGGAACCATGCACCTGTACTCCTAGATCTCTCTGATCTACAACACTACCCAGAGGCCTACCATTCACTGTGTAGGTCATTCTCTTGTTCGACGTCCTATAATGCAACACATCACACTTATCTGTATTAAATTCTATCAAGCATTCCTCCACCCACCTGGCCAATGGATCCAGATCCTGCTGCAATCTTTCACAACCATTTTCACTATCTGCAAACTTGCTAATCTTGCCCTGTATGTTCTCATCCAAATCATTAATGTAGATGACAAACAGTAACGGGCCCAGCACCGAACCCTGAGGCCCACCACTAGTCACTGGCCTCCAGTCCGAGAAGCAACCTTCCACCATCACCCTCTGCTTCCTTCCATGGAGCCAATTTGTTATCCATTCAGCTATCTCTCCTTGGATCCCATGCAATTTAACCTTCCAGAACAGTCTACCATGCAGAACCTTGTCGAATGCCTTACTGAAATCCATGTACACAACATCTACAGCTCTGCCCTCATCGACCTTTTTGGTCATGTCTTCAAAAAAATCAATTAGATTTGTGACGCGACCTCCTACGTACAAAACCATGCTGACTATCTCTAATCAGACCTTGCCCATCCAAATGCCAGTATAACCTAGAATACTCAGAATACTCTCTAGTAACTTTCCAACTACAGATGTTAAGCTCACCGGCCTATAGTTCCCAGCATATTCCCTGCAGCCCTTCTTGAAAAGAGGCACAACATTTACCACCCCCCAGTCTTCCAGCACCTCTCCTGCATTTAAGGACGACAAGTAAATTTCAACCAGGGCTCCCGCAATTTCCTCTCTAGTCTGATCAAGCCCTGGGGATTTGTCCACCTTTATACACGACAGTATCTTCAGTACTTCTTCGACGGTAATACTGACTGCTCTCAAGACACTTCCATTGACTGCCCCCAAGTCCCTCCGTCCTGCTGTCTTTCTCCTTGGTAAATAGAGGAGACATACTCATTGAGGACCATGCCCATCTCCTGTGGCTCCACACAGAGGTGACTGCTTTGATTCCTGAGAGGTCACACTCTCTCTCTAGTTACTCTTTTCCCCCTTATGTATTTATAAAATCTTTTGGAATTGTCCTTAATGCTAGCCGCCAGAGCTATCTCCTGGCCCCTTTTTGCCCTTCTGATCTTTTTCAGTTTACTCCTTAGTTCCCGAAACTCCTCCAGGGCTGCACTTGATCCCAGCTGCCTGTACCTGTCCCATTCATCCTTCTTGTTTTTGACCAACGTCTCAATTTCCCTCGTCAGCTAAGCTTCCTTACATTCACCTGCTTTGCCCTTCACTGTAACGGGGACGTACATATCCTGAGCTTTCGTCAGCACACTTCTAAAAACATCCCACTTGGCCGATGTTCCTTTCCCCTCAAATAACCTGCTCTAGTCAACTTAAGCGAGACCTTCTCTCATACCCTCAAAGTTGAGCATTTTAACACGTGGACCCACTCCGTCCCGATCCATAACTATCTTAAGCCTAATCGAACTGTGGTCACTGGTCCCAATAGGCTCCTCCACAAACACTTCATTAACTTGCCCTTCCCAATTTCCCAATAATAGACCCAGCGTTGCCCTCTCACGTGTGGGGGCCTCCACAAAACACTCCTGAACACTTTTGAGGAATTGCACCCCATTTAAACCCTTCACACTATGATTTTCCCAGTCCATATTGGGAACGTTAAAATCCACTACTATAACAACCTTATTTGACCTGCAGCTGTCTGCAATGTCCTGGCATATTTGATCTTCTAATTCCCGTTGACTATGCACGGGTCAGTTGTACACCCCCAACAAGGTGATCATCCTTGTCTTGTTCCTCAGCTCCACCCATATAGCCTCTCTAGACGAACCGTCCGTAATGTCACCTCTGATCACTGCCGTGACATCCTCCTTAACCAACAATGCAACCACCCCCCCCTCCTCTTTTTCCCTCACCCCTGTCTCTCCTGAAGCTCCTGTACCCCGGAACATGGAGCTGCCGGTCCTGTCCCTCCCTTAACCAAGTTTCAGTCATGGGTACAATGTTCCAGTCGCTCGTATCTATCCATGCCCTAAGCTCATCAGCCTTACCTCATTACAGCCTTGGGATGTAATGTTAAAATTGTACAAGGCATTGGTGAGGCCAAATCTGGAGTATGGTGTACAATTATGGTCGCCTAATTATAGGAAGGATGTCAACAAAATAGAGAGAGTACAGAGGAGATTTACTAGAATGTTGCCTGGGTTTCAGCAACTAAGTTACAGAGAAAGGTTGAACAAGTTAGGCCTTTATTCTTTGGAGCGCAGAAGGTTAAGGGGGGACTTGATAGAGGTCTTTAAAATGATGAGACGGATAGACAGAGTTGACGTGGATAAGCTTTTCCCACTGAGAGTAGGGAAGATTCAAACAAGGGGACATGACTTGAGAATTAAGGGACAGAAGTTTAGGGGTAACATGAGGGGGAACTTCTTTACTCAGAGTGGTAGCTGTGTGGAATGAGCTTCCAGTGAAGGTGGTGGAGGCAGGTTCGTTTTTATCATTTAAAAATAAATTGGATAGTTATATGGACGGGAAAGGAATGGAGGGTTATGGTCTGAGCGCAGGTAGATGGGACTTGGGGAGAATACGTGTTCGGCACGGACTAGAAGGGTGGAGATGGCCTGTTTCCGTGCTGTAATTGTTATATGGTTATATAGTTACCCGTCAGGCCCCTTGCATTAAAACATGTGCAGTTTAAACCAACCCTCCTTCCTCGCTCTCCGCCTTTCACCTGCCTATTCTGTCCACTAACCTTTCCCGCACCACCCTCCATACCAACTTCTAGCCTCCCACATGCCTCTGTCCTGTACAAGATTCCACCCCCCTGCCAATCCAGTTTAAACCCTCCCGTGTCGCATTAACAAACCTGCCCGCTAGGATGTTGGTCCCCCTCCAATTAAGTTGTAACCCGTCCCTTTTGTACAGGTCACCCCTGCCCCAGAAGAGATTCTAATGATCCAGAAATCTAAATCCCTGCCCCCTGCACCAACTCCTCAGCCACACATTCATTTCCCCAATCTTCCTGTTCTTATCTTCACTAGCATGAAGTACTGGAAGCAACCCTGAGATCACTACCCTGCAGGTCCTGCTTTTCAATCTTATACCCAATTCTTATGTAAACTATCCCTAGAGTGCAGGACAGAACTGGTGTACGGGTGATTGCTAGTCGGCGTGGACTCGGTGGGCCGAAGGGTCTGTTTCCACGCTGTATCTATAAAAACTAAAACATTAAAATATGGTGTCTCACAGTCAGTCTGAAGAAAGGTCCCAACCTAAAACTAATAATTAAAAAGTATAAAATTATCATGTTAAAAATGAAAGATAACATTTGAAAATCTTGTGTGCTGTCATCTGCCCATCTCTCTCCACAGACACTGCCTGACACCTGAATTCCCTCAACATTTTGTTTCTTGGTACGATGACTGTCTAAACCTGCTCAGCACAAGGTGGCCTGTCTGCTTTTATGGTACAAATTTCGATTTCAGATGGTGGAATCTCATCAGATAATAGACAATAGGTGCAGGAGTAGGCCATTTGGCCCTTCGAGCCAGCACCGCCATTCACTGTGATCATGGCTGATCATCCACATTCATTACCCCGTTTCTGCCTTCTTCCCATACCCCTTGACTTCATTATCTTTAAGAGCTCTATCTAACTCTCTCTTGAAAACATCCAGAGAATTGGCCTCCACTGCCTTCGGAGGCAGAAAATTCCACAGATTCACAACTCTCTGGGTGAAAAAGTGTATCCTCATCCCTGGTCTACATAGCCTACCCCTTATTCATAAACTGTGTCCCCTGGTTCTGGGCTCCCCAAACATCGGGAACATAAGGAGGTCATCTGGCGTAATGGTCACAGATTGAAGGTGGAAAGAAGGAACTGCAGATGCTGGTTTATGGTAAAGATAGACGCAAAGTGCTGGAGTGACTTAGAAGGTCAGGCAACATCTCTGACGAAAAAGGATGGGTGACGCTTCGGGTCGTGGCACTTCTTCAGACTGAAAGTAGAGGGTGGGGAGGTGGGGGGGGGGGGGGGAGCTGGAGGCGAGAAAAGATCTGGAGCAGTCAGGGGCGGCCTCAAATGATCTCAGTCAGGGCGCTGCGTGGTAAGCCCATTGGTGGCTAGGGAAGGTGAAGAGAAACATTGTGGAGAACTGTGGAACTGGTTAAATAACTAGGGTAGTGGAAGGGGGGGCAAGAGGAGAGGGGAGTGCAAGAAGAAGTTACTTAAAATTTGAGAATTCAATGTTCACACCCCTGGGTTGTAGCAAAATACGAGTTGCTGTTCCTCCAATTTGATTGCGGCCTCACTCTGGCAATGGAGGAGGCACAGGACGGAAAGGTCAGTGTGGGATGGGAAGGGGAATTGAAATGGATGGCAACCGGGAGATCGTGTAGGCCTAGGCACTACAGCACTTTGTGTCTACCTTTGGTCACAGGTTGAAGTCGGCATGGTATGGAAACCAAATTTGGATTACAGATGGTGGAATCACAACAGGAGGTCACCTGCCTTAACGGAGGGTCACAGGTCGAAGTCGGCATGGTTTGGGGGAGGAAGGAAAGGTTTGTTATGGAGTGAGGCAGATGCAGCGCAGAGGAACACAGATACACAATGTACCTACTTGTCCAAGGCCCCATTCACACATGGACTCCACCTTTCAATGGGGACTGATTGACAACGGCATTGACACAACAGTGAGGCGATGGAGCAAAAATAAACTTGTGTGGAACTGAACTAAAATGGAAGGAAATAAAAAGAAATTTGAAATTAAACAAATTAGTTAAATGAAATTAAGAAACCAAATCTGAAAGTTATGCGGTGGGTGAGGAGAGGAGGTGGTTTAGGACACGTACCGGTACATTGGGACAGTCAACGTTTGTTCAAAGCATTGCCATGTGGCGTGGAGATCGGTCCGACACAGGCTGGTGGAGTAGTAACGCCAGGCAGTCTGTTGTGAGGGCAAAGACAGGGTATAAGCACGAGAAACAGGGACAGGAGCCGGCTACAACAGCCTCTTCAACCCGATCCCACGCACAATGGGTTCAGGCCTTCCCAATCCATGGATCACAACCTGACAAGCTCGATTGACTGAGGCCCTACACACTTGGGACAGATGTGCAGACCCTTCTGGGATAGATGTGCAGACCCCCTGGGACAGATGACCAGACTCCTCCGAGGGAAGAGCTTCCTCCAAATTCCCAATGACCGGTGCCTGGTCCTTGTCCCAGCCTCGACTCGCAGCCTGAAGAAATGGTTCACATCATCTCCCCAATCGATGCCTCCTCATTCAAGAACATTAGCAGAAGGAGCCCCTTCACACAGACTCTGCACCACCTGAACAATCTCAGGTCAGTGCTCTAGCCTGACCCAGTGATCCCAGGGTCACTGTCCAAGCATGACCTGGTGATCCCAGGGTCACTGTCCAAGCATGACCTGGTGATCCCAGGTTAACGTCCATTTCATCGTTCCATTTCGGGACCACCGACAATAAAACATTCTTCACTCTTGATCAATCCATGTCCCCTTCCCCTGGACAGTGCAGGCAACATCTCACGAGCTACCCCATGGACATCCCTCGCTTGGGACATCCCTGCTGTGATGTAACTAGCCATTCTTGGGTCCCGTGGGTAACTCGTGTTCTGTGTCTCACCTTCCCTCCAGAGCCACATCCCTCTCACCCCCTCTCGCCCACCCCTCACCTGGATGAGGCCAGCCGCGGGATTCCGTCGCTTCTCAAAGTGTTTCTGCCGATGTTGCTCCTGAACCTTCAGCGCGAACCCTGAACCCAGGATTCCCTGG